>NC_135560.1:8555097-8667597 GCF_964340395.1 Glandiceps talaboti | reverse complement strand
AGTGATAAGCTATTGAATGGATGACTTTGGTTGAATTATAGTCTCAGTAGGGAGGTGTCTCTGAAAACTAGTTTATTTAGAGTTCCATGACCTTGCAGTGTTGTTATGAAACAATGTTCATGTTGATCACAGGGTGATTAGAAACACACAACACAGGAACAGCTATCACCCACTTGTGTAATCTACCATCTTGAAAAACGATAGATTTAGTTTGTGTCTATCTCAGTAAACCAAAGGCTGGATTACCAGTGTCATACTTGCATTGACTGGGACATGTAGAGTGATAACTTTACTGTAGAGTTTTCATTTTGACCAGACATAACAACTATATTTACCTTTAACAAAATGAAATATTTTATCCAGGAGAGGCTGGTGTACAAATTTATCGCCGTCTGTCTTGTACCAGTCAGCAACTTCTGCTGCAGTGTGCAGTTCTCTCTCAAAATCATTGCCATGTCCAACTTTTAAATAGTACTTCCCTGTCAGGAGTCCAAAACATTTAATAGTTAATAACCAAAAATGATCATTCAGCTTGGTACCATTTGAAAATCATTTAATAGTTCGATAGACAAATTCTATATTATTCTCCACTGCAGAAAATATGGATTATATATGCTGGTCAATATTCTACGTCACAACAACCCATGTTTACGTCACTGGTTCTGCAGAGCTCAAAATATGAGTCTAAACATACCTTTTCTAAAACAGCACCAGGAATACCAGTAAAAAGACTAGGAAATTTTAATTTAGTTTGAATTTACTTACTTGAATACAGCCCTTAACAAAAAAGTCCACCAAAGGAATCAACTTTAGAATGGGAGCCATTTTTTTGCAACATTATTCCGGATGTGTTTATTCAAGAAAATTGAAAGAAAATTGAAAATATTAATTACCATTTGGATATTTGATTGGTGGCAGTATGTAGCCATCATACTTTGTTCCTTCATTGTGTTTCACAATGAGGCATGGCATATCCTTTAGTCGTTTTGCATCATCTGATGTGACTTCAATCAAAGCAACCGTCTGCGTTAACAATGTTACATCCAATTCTTTTCCCTTGGGAAGTAAGTTCCTAAATCCTGTAAAAGCTCCTGTTGTGAGCAAAATCCGTCCGGCCAGAATAACTTGACCTTTGGCTGTAATTGCTTTCATGCATTTAGAACCATCTGATTGGTTGGTTTCAGTCACCTGATCTACAACATCATCAATGATGTCACAGCCCTGTAGATGAGCAGCAGTTTGTTGTGCTACAATCTGTGCCCTGGGACTCACATGGCCGGCATCTTTGCTCTGCAGAACAGCTTCATCATCAGGATTAATTGACAAGAATGGGTAGATATTCTGAACTCCTTCTTTGTCCAACACGCTGGCTTCTAGTTTCATGGTTTGGGTATTTCGTTTCACATTCTCTATGTATGCATCACCCTTTGCGCTTACTGACATTTGGCCGACTTCACGAAAGAACTGGACTCCTATCCAAAAGAATTTGTACAAGGAAAGCATAATACAAAACATACAGCATTGTTTTCCGGTGAAACAAGTTTCCAACGTTAACTACATTGTATCTAAGTGATAAAATAAAAGACAAGAGTTCTACTTTGTAACTGTATTATAGCATCTATAAACTGAATGTCTTTCGTAAGGGCTCAGCCTTTAGATTTTTGCTCCTACATACATTAATTTTGGGAATGCAAAACTCTGACCTAAAGCTATCATGCATGATACGTACACCGCTATAATTGGCAAATTAATAATGTCATACTGTATGCTATCTGAAGCTTGCATGTATTTAAGATATTGCCTTTATTACCAAAAATCATTAATTATGCAAATTACAAATTAATTAATTATTACATATTACAACTATTTAGTTACATCAACAAACTTTTCAAGACACCTACATCAGTGTTCTTTGTTCTAGGTCTCTGTATCTTGCAATGGGAATCAGAACACACCACCTACCTGTTCTCTGTTCTAGGTCTCTGTATCTTGCAATGGGAATCAGAACACATCACCTACCTGTTCCCGTTCTAGGTCTCTGTATCTTGCAATGGAAATCAGAACACACCACCTATACCTGTTCTCTGTTCTACCTGTCTCTGTATCTTGCAATGGGAATCAGAACACACCACCTACCTGTTCTCTGTTCTAGGTCTCTGTATCTTGCAATGGGAATCAGAACACATCACCTACCTGTTCTCAATTCTAGGTCTCTGTATCTTGCAATGGGAATCAGAACACATCACCTATACCTATTCTCTGTTCTAGGTCTCTGTATCTTGCAATGGGAATCAGAACACATCACCTACCTGTTCTCTGTTCTAGGTCTCTGTATCTTGCAATGGGAATCAGAACACATCACCTACCTGTTCTCTGTTCTAGGTCTCTATATCTTGCAATGGGAATCAGAACACACCACCTATACCTGTTCTCTGTTCTAGGTCTCTGTATCTTGCAATGGGAATCAGAACACACCACCTACCTGTTCTCTGTTCTAGGTCTCTGTATCTTGCAATGGGAATCAGAACACATCACCTACCTGTTCTCTGTTCTAGGTCTCTATATCTTGCAATGGGAATCAGAACACATCACCTACCTGTTCTCTGTTCTAGGTCTCTGTATCTTGCAATGGATCTCTGTCCAAGTTCAGCCCAGATTGGATCAGGGTCCAGTGACCTTGTGATGCGACCTTCATCATAATGAGCTCCAAATATCCCATGATGTACACCATGACGTTCCTTCAATTTATTAAAAAAAATATTTATTTATAGTTGTAATTTTGTCAGATCTGACATGTCACTTAGTAAGCTTACTTTCTAGCTATATCATTTACTTTAACATTTTTTAGCTCTAGTTTCTACCTTCCATCGTTTTTACAACATTTAGTATTGTCAAAATTTTGACTTATCATTTAACAATATCTCTTCATATGACCACACCATGAGGTACGCGACAGGCACCTTCATAGAAAGGTTAACCCCTTGAATAGAGTGCAGTCGCCAGTGCAGCTGATGAGGATGGAGTGACATGAACTGATTGATGTATCTTATTAGTTTAGTTTAGTTTAGTTTATTTCAGTAAAACAACAAGATCGACAGTACAAATATACAAATAAAAACTGGTACATTGTACCATGAGATCACTTTATTTTGGACAAAACTAAATTAACTAGCCGCTTGAAGTATCATACAATTGGCTCACAAAATGTCAATTTGAAGGAAATCTGTCCAGCTGTTTTCGACTTTGTCTTTTGACCCCAAATCCATGCTAATTAAACCTAATTAGCATAACAGTAATATGCTAATTATGACATGGGGTCATCACACTATGTAATGTTGCATTGCTGATTAAGGAAGTACAAAATGTCATTGAAAGAATGTTTTAATTATTACTAAAAATTATTATTATTAAATTTTGATGGCATCTAATTTTAATAAAATTATTATTTTTAATCTGACTACTTTGGGTTTTTTCTTTTTTTTTCATAGGACTATACATAACAAGTGGCCTTCACCTTTCTGACCTAGCTATAATTTCTTCACATAACTCTACTCCTAATAATATCATGCGTTTACTAAATGCAGTGAGATATCTAACCCTGTCATATCTGTAGTCGACTTTGATATCAAATCATTACTACATACATGTAATATTGCAACTTTGAAATGGCCAGAGCAGACATACCACCACAAATTCTCTGCAGTATGCCCCACAGTAACTTCTGTATTTGCAATAGATTTAACCAGTATCTTATAAAGTGTTTGGGTATAAATTTCCTTTCTTTAAAGTAAAAGATTAATATGATTCACAAAGTACAAACTAATTTATTTATTAAACATAGTCATTTTAAATGCAATCTAGTCCATAAGTTCTTCCAGAAACATATGGGCAATTACCCCCACTGGTAAGTTTTCAAGTTTTCGTACATTTGTAGTTACTATTGCCCATTTCATTAGTGTTCAGTGGCTCCGTTTGATACAACCAAGCAGAAACCAATAAAAAAAACTGCACATTCTACACATTAAGATAGCATCATTGCAATTTCTGGCTACATTCTGTCTAAACGGAACTGAATAAACCATTTTGTAGTACTGCAACTAGACGCAGACATGCAGGCGCCAATTTTTTGATGTCTCAGTCTGCATTTGATGTCTGCATGCTGGCAGTTAGTTCATTTTTAGCACAACTAAACTGATGAAGTTCAGTAGTAAAGTTCAGTAGTGTTACAGGCATGGTGTAATTTGTGTGTGTGTGCGTGTGTGCATGCGTGTGTGTGTGTGTGTGTGTGTGTGTGTGTGTGTGTGCGTGCGTGCAATGGTGACGTATATTACAAAAAAAAAACATGGATAAGTGGATAAACATTCAAAAAGATGTATGCAAATATGCCTAGCAACAAGACCACACCCATTGCAACAGCCAAATAATGGAGTACATTGCAAAGATAACAACAGGGATGGTAAATTCAACCCTGATGTTTCAAATCAGTATTCTTTCTCATAGGATATCAAGGCAAGATATATAATAGGTCATCACCTGACTACATGTATGTCTAAATGTTAGGGAATAAAACGACACACCGCAAGTTCTAATTAACGGTAACACAAAAAGGAGCCCTATAGAACCCGCCTGAAAGATAGAATAAACATATAACACTTGAACATTTTATATATATGTTTGACTTGTCATATGCTTGTTAACAAAGCAGTCACACAATGTATAGTAATTTATCTTCTTTATCATTGTCATTTATCATTCACAACATTAAGAGGTATTAGCAAGTGTTTTTTTTAATTTAATTTTTCTTATTTCATAAGAAGGAAGAGGTAACCCATGACAAAACAAAGAGTACTCACAAATTACATAAGGGGACCTTTCAAACTAATAAGAAATCAACTTTTTGTTTGGATGGGATTTTGAATTAACCAGTATGCTAGTTTTTTAAGAGTGTTTATTTAGTACCGTTCACACCTTTTTATGATAACACATTGTATACTTTATAGAATAAATACTGTAGTAGTGATTTTGCTTAGGCTAAAACCTGACCCTAGTTTAAGCTGCTGACACTAAAAATTGTTTACATAGAAAAAGAAAAAATTATGACAATTTAATTCTATTTTCTTGCCAAAACGATCTTTGGTTTCTTTGTTTAAAATCATTTTCCAGAGAGAAACGATGTGATTTCAGCCTATAACAGTACAGTCTGCATGTTGTGTTTGTCTACTTCTGAATCACATAATTGTCTTCATTTACTTCTTGTACACCTCATCAACTGTTATGGAAGTATTGTGACCAACGAGTATCTTGTCTTTGGGTTGAAGTAATTAAAAAGCAAAATTTTACCATATTATATTTTCTGGGTTTTTTTTTTATTAGTGTTCCTAAACCTTAGGCAAAAATTAAAAACCTATAAATAGGGCAGGTAGGCTTGGATTTCATTTTATTTGACATTTTATTTTAGTTTCTTTGCTATTTAGTCAGTAGAAATTCAGCTAGAATTTTCAAATAGTGTCACTACTGAGTAAGCTTTTTGCAAAAAGTTTTAACTTTTCTAATTGTATCATAATTTTTTTTTTTTTTTTTTGGGGGGGGGGGGGGGGGGGGGGGTTGAGGACGTTTTATTTGTGGTATTACAAAAAAAATGACCTGCTTACTAATCTTAGCAAAAATGCCACATATAAATCATCCAGTGAAACAATTCCATAGCATGTGATAGGTGCAAAGTTGACATGTACTTTGACATTAGGCATAAAACTGCCCTTCCACCCTTGACATTTTGTTATCAGTAAAGCTACAACATGTCGATATTGGTAATTATTCACTGCCATTACATTGCACTCTTTTAGGTATGAAAAACAGTTGCCTGGTAGAGTTATAAAAACAAGTCATTGAGAATGACATAGTCCCCGCTATAATTGGGTTTTAAGGAATTATCACTACTCTGATCACGCAACAACATTTGTGAACCTAAAACAAACAGACTTAGATATGTTGTGTGTGCTTGTTGGACATGGAATATGCCTCCAACAATAAAGGATTGGTTGGGTATGGGGGATCATATCACGATGAAAATGGAGTCTGAGTTATGGCTTTGGACATGGAAAATTCACAAACAAAATGGCTGCCAGGCAGCCATATTGGATCGTATCACGACGAAAATGGATATGCACATGTATGTCATAGAACACTGTCCTAATACCAACTTTGAATGAGATCTGTTAAAGCATGTCTGAGTTATGGCTTTGGACATGAAAATTCGCAAACAAAATGGCTACCAGGCAGCCATATTGGATCGTATCACAATGAAAATGGATATGCACATGTATGTCATAGAACACTGTCCTAATACCAACTTTGAATGAGATCTGTTCAAGTATGTCTGAGTTATGGCTTTGGACATGAAAATTCACAAACAAAATGGCTGCTAGGCGGCCATATTGGATCGTATCATGACAACAATGAATATGCACATGTATGTCATAGAACACTGTCCTAATACCAACTTTGAATGAGATCTGTTAAAGCATGTCTGAGTTATGGCTTTAGACAGGGAAAATTTGCAAAACAAAATGGTTGCTAGGCGGCCATATTGGATCGTATCATAAAACAAATTGACGTGCATATGTATGCCATAGCATGTTACCCCTGTACCAAGTTTGAAAAAAATCGGTCCAGGCATCTCCAAGAAACGGCTGCGGACGGACGGACGGAAGGACAGATGGAACCCAATCCATAAGTCCCCGTTCCGGACTTCGTCCGCGGGGACTAACAAGCAACCTAGTGGTTGAAATACTAGTAGTTCCACTGTTTTTGTTTGTTTTTGTTGTATAAAGGGTACAGAAGATGGACAAGGGAAACCTCAAATGTTGTATTTAGTTGAGCATTTTCTAGAAACATTTCAACTATGCTACAATTAAGAATAAACATAGTAGTTTGTCATATCACCTAAACCTGGTCAAAAACATCCATACAAAACAGATAGCCTATCATACTTTGCTTTATGACTTCAAAAGAAAATTTCGTCATTCTACAAGTATTGAAAAATGGTTCACTACTATTCTTGTCTTCCTTTATGGTAGAATAAATTTTTTTTGCAGGCAATGGGGTGAACCTGATGCCAAATTACCAAAAAAACAAAACAAAGCAAAACAACTGCACCAATGGCATTGTAGCACAATTTTAAAATAATGTTTATTCACATGCCAAGCCATCCTTGTCACCCATGCAATATGCACAACATTTTAGTATCACTATGTACACTTTCTTCGCTGCAGGCTGACTGTGTTCTGATTAGTCAAGAAATATGTCACTAATAAAAAATGTTTGCCTACTTGCCAAACTACCCCTGTTGTTATCTTGGCCACATACACCATCATTTGGTTGTTGCTATTGGTGTGGTCTTGTTGCTAGGCAAGAATGGGATCATTTTTTAATGTTTATTCATTTGCCTATTCATTCCTGTATTTATCTTTGCAACATACACCATCATTTGACTGTTGCTATGGGTGTAGTCTTGTTGCCACCCAACAATGTTATCATCTTTGCAATATGCACAACCATTTGACTGTTGCTATGGGCATGGTTTTGTTTCAACCACAAATACCCCTAAAATTTGCTAATAATAGCAAATGGTTCTTATCAACTTGACATTAACAAACCTGAAAAGCCTCACCCCAAGAGACATGCACACCAAATATCAAAGCATTCCAATGGCTGGTTTCAGAGAAGAAGATGAAAATAGAGAAAGTTCACAGACAATGGATGACAGACAACGATGGAGAATTAAACCCTGACAGTGACTATAAAACAAGTTTATAAGTCCAGAACACTCTGCTAATACAACATGTAAGTCTAAGATAACACTAATGTGACGAGATTCAAACACGACCCTTTTAACAAAATATAGATTTAAATGGGCCGTCTATGTTTTGATTTAATGTGTACTTGTGACAGCCAAATGTGTACACTTGTCAGTGACATTATCTAGATTTATAATCTTACCCCACATGTGATTCAATACTGTGCAGAACATCAATATATCATAGACCAGTGGGTGGAGGGTCTATGACTATATCTAACAAACCAGTTTCAGGCAATACAATCTGATTAAAATCCGATGTAGGTGTCGGCTAATCATTCATTGCTATTTTACCTTCGTTATTTTGCTTGAATTGACCTTCATAGTACAAAATGTACATGTTTACATTTTTAGCCTCCTGGCGATCAGGCTAAGAACGTAAACATGTACTACGAAGGTCAATTCAAGCAAAATAACGAAGGTAAAATAGCAATGAATGATTAGCCGACATTTACATCGGATTTTAATCAGATTGCAGGCAATACAGCTTTAAGGTACAAAAATGATATGTGATATATCATTTATCTCTCACATACCTTTGGTTCTTTTGGTCCAATAAGGCAGACTTTTAAACTTGGTGATATAAGTGTTACATGACGAGCTGCTGCAGATCCAATCATTCCAGCACCAACAATACAGATATCATAATAGTTTATATTATGGCCTTCCATCTTCCTGATGTGGTCACTTCCCATCAACAGTGTAAATCAAAACACTGGAAACAATGTAGCAGTTAATAATAACTCATTTACAAATTAGGCCAGAAAAAAAAAAAAAGCTGTTGAACGGGCAACATAACCCAACACATTGGGTAGGTAGGTCGATTTTTTTTTTTTTTTTTTTTTTTTTTTACAAAGGATGTAAAAACAAACCACATGTAATGATGGCAAAACATTTGAAGTTGAGTTTACATTGTACTTATTCATTCATTTTGATTTTATCTCTTGCAATTTGTCTGTATGGCAATTGATTTCCATCAGCTCTAGTTAGGAAATGTGCACAATTTACGGTTAAACAAATTTTGTAGCTCCTCTCAAAATATGTTAAGACCTGCTAAATGAAACTCCAGAATTATTTTAGCCACTCCTTCTGTCACCTACACTATAGAGGAGATATAAAATTATATATGGTAGCACAGGTACAATGATGCATTAAAAATAAGTGATAATCAACTACAATAACAGTCCAAATGATATTACTTGACAAAGGATGTGCATTTCACATGGATACTTGTAAGGAGATGTCTAATAATTAGCTCTGACCTATGAAGGGAACTTAGTCAGCCACCTTCCATCTTGTTTTGGGAGAAAGACAATTATTACTGTGATTGCTACTGATTGGAAGGATACATCCTCAAAAATGCAAACGTTTTTGAAAATAAGACAATATAGGAGGCCATTTAGAGGCATAAAATATCAAACAAAAAACATAATTTAAAGTCTTACAAAGCTTGAATGTGGTTTTAAAACACCAGAATTGAGAGACAATTATGACATGCAGTACATTTTATCTGGCTATGAAGTGTATTTTGTTGTGGCAAAGCTGAAAGATATTTTGCAGATGTGGTAAATTACTTCTCCTGAACTTTAATTTGATTCCAAAAAAATCATGAATAAAGAAAGAGTAAAACATTTGAAGACTTTCAGACTATCAGACTTTTGATGGCCCAATGACTGCCCTTCCCATGGTCATAAAGTTTTGCTCATTTCGTTTAGTGAATATTGGATATGCAACAGTTTAATTTTATCTCAATTCATGCTTGTATGCATCATCAGAGCCAAGTAAACCACTGACAGTACATAATTTGGAATTGACTCAAATGTATATTGTTACATGTACTATTCAGAAAGTATAAAGAAATTCCCTTAATTTTGAAACAAAGTGTGCATTTCACTGACATGCAAAGCCAGCATGAGGATATTTTGCCCATCACCAAAAAAAAAATAAAAAAATTGAAATGCCAAAAATATGCGTTGAACAGCTTTTTTTTTTTCTGGCCTTACACAAAATTTTGAAAAAGATCCGTTTGAGCCAATCATGCCTACTATATAAGTAAGATAGACAACTCGTTCGGTAGGGTTATGTGCCAAAAACTCGGGAGCTACGCCCCCTCGTTTACATAACCCTCCCGCAAAACGTTTACTATTTAGTCATAAATAAATTATTGTTTGGTTCCGGTTACCCGACCCCACCTAGCTTTTCATTGCTGACTCTAAACTTTGATAATACGTATTCGAGAAAAAAAAAATAAAATTAGGCAGGTCAGACGCACTGAAAAATTTTCTGCCACTGTGTGTTCACAGCATAAATTTGACAAGACAATATCTCTGCTTTGAAAAGTCGGATTTTTATGAATAAAACATCTTTTTGGTCACATTTAAAAGGTCAATATTTCTGTTAAAATAATTTTTAGTAAATTTTGGAAGCAATCCGAAAAAAAACCCCCTTAAAAATGACATTCAACTGCGCACGGCGGTAAAAATCGGCTGTTTTCACTTACTTCCTGACTTCATTTTCAAAGTGCAGGGGACTGTGTCACCTGACCTACACACATGACCCCTTATTTGAAAGGTCATGACATTGTGCGATGTATCACAGCCTCGTTCTGGTGATTCTCCGCCGTTCATTGCCGTTTGAAATCAAAGTTCAAGTTTACAGTCAATTTGCTACCAGAAGCCCGAGGAATTTCAGGTAAACGATACTTTCATGTTAAAATTTGGTGTTTTTTCTATCAAATCATGTATTTTTAGTGATTTTTAATGAGCGAGTCCTCTGCACTAACGATTTTAGTTTTACTAGTGTTCGGAACGACACGCAAGTGGAGTTTGAGTGTGAATAGGACGCCATTGTTCATGTACCAGGTCGCAGTGACCACAGGTACTCGAATCAATGTGTATGATTTAAAAAAAAAAATATGTATGTAAATAAGACTTATTTATGATTCAAAGTTACTGAACAAGTGTTTATGACTGGATGATAGTATTATACTACCGTACCAGGTCCAAAGATGCCACACTTACACAGTATTTCCTCTTGCTTTTTTTCAGAGAAAAACTGAACTGAAACGTTCATCGATCATTAGTGGTTGTCATGGTGAAGACATCACTGTCTAGTTTGTCTTTTGTAACAGGATCATATCAGAAATATGCATTTTTGGATCAAAAATGTTGTTGTTGTTTTTTTGGTGCAGGGACAATTTAAAATTCAAAGATAACTTGACTAATTATAATAAATAAAGTTTATTTTATTCTCTTTCATATTTTACGTGACATTTGCATAATTTGGCCCACCTCATTTGCATATTTGTGGAATCTCATATTTGTAGCCCTATTACAATTCTTTTGAATGGTCACATTGGATTCAACACCCATTGAAACATACAAATCCCAAATTTCATGTTGATAGCATGAATAGAAAGAGCTCTATAGTTTTTTTTTCAGGAAAACAGTTTTCTGCCGCAACTGATTTTTAGACAAAGTTGTGATTTCAGTGTACGTTTATTCACATATATGATATATACGTGCAATAATGTCACTTTGCCTAAGTTTACAAATACTTTTTCTGTATGTAAAACAAATTAAATGCTCTTAAGATGTCATTTTCTTGTTGAAATTGTGGTTTAAAAATGAAGGAAACTCAAATTTTCAAAATTTCAAAATGGTGGCAGAAAAAATTCGGAAAATTTAATACTTTAAATATCTGTATCTTCAACAGTTCTTGTCCGATTTTAGTCATTCAAGTATCATTCTTACCTCCCGTAAGGGTACAGGAGGTATTAAAAGGGGAATGCCTGTCTGTGTGTCTGTCTGTCCGTCCGTCTGTGTGTCTGTGAAACCATTTTCTAAAAATTGGCTGGCTCAATTGTAATGAAATTTGGGCTATATAATCTTTTATAGGGTAATAGCTAGACCTGATTAGGTTTTGAGCCAGATCTGTTAATGTTTAATTAGAGAAATTTGCATATTAATGAAATCAACTAATTATGCAATATCTTAAGACTGCATACTTCAATTTCAATATAATTTAGTATATTCGTTAAACATAACAACATACATTTGTCCTATAAAATTCGTTGATGTATCTTACAGCGTTAATGAATATTTTGCATAATTAATTATTTTTGGTTATTAGGCTATATCTTAAAGTGGCCATATGGATGAGAATTTGGTATTTATTCTGGATTTTTGTTTGATAAAACAGCTTCACTATGTTTTTCTACTTGAAAAAATAATGTGAAATAACATATACCAAGTCCATGTTCACATCTCAATAAACGGCAAAACATTAAACAATGTGTAAAATGTTTGTTATTGTACGTACAATAACAAACTTTTTACACTTTTTGCATCATTTTGCAATGCATAGAATTTAGGCGGTAATAAAGAGAAGGGGACTCCGAACATCATCAATATTAAATAAGTGTATGACATTGCGTTTACCATATAAACACAGGGTTGTTAATTCAAGTTTGTTAATAAGTGGAAGCATTTTCCAAAGCTGGTTCAAACTTGATTATTTTGTTAAATTGGTATAATAAATTGGTTTAAACATAGACACTACTGTCTATGGTTTAAAGGCCGGTTTGTCAATGTTATTGACCCTGGTACTAGGGTAGGTTAGCAGGGACACATTGGCGATACGTCCCCTGGCAGGGAAGACATTGGCGATACGTCCCCCTGGTCGAAACCTAGTTGACCCTTCTTTTAAGACGTTTCGGACCGGCTGTTGGGGTCCTTCATCAGTCACAGTTATGTCTAACAAGACAGCGTTCTCGACGCATTTATTTGGCTTAAAATTTAATATTGTTCATCAAGCAGCAGAGATGCTAGTATTTCAATCACATTATGATCAGCAAGGCTTTTTTTTCAGCCTTGCTTTTAGAGGCAGAGGACTTCAGTTTAGTTGTGACAAGTATGTCTTTAAGATTTTTGTTTCGTTCTTTTCTGTGCTATGATTGGTTTGGTTGGGTAGAGTTGGTTCAAGGTTATATTATTTTCTAGCAGTTCCCAATGTTTTGTTAATGCGCCTTTTAGTTTAGACGCTCTGATGTTGGGACTATATATATTATGTTGTTTTGAAGTCTAGAGGAATCTCTTGAATTGGTGTCCGATTTTGGAGATATTAAAGTCTCCCTATTCTCATAACGGACCTAACGAGCGAATCACTTCTGATTTGTTGTATCCTCTTTGTGTCAATTTGTTTATGAAGAATTTCAATTTGTTTTGGAAATCTTCTTCGTTACTGCACGTTCATACTCAAGACCGAATTTAGGTGACATGATTGTCTGTGGAGGTACTGAAAACACAGGGAGCTCAGGCTCAGTTAGTTTTGTTTACAAATATAAACAAACAAGTAAACAAACAAACAAAACACAAACAAGTAAAAATAAACAAATAAACAAACAAACAAATAAACAGACAAAAACAAACAAACAAACAAACACAAACTAACCGACACATGAGTAGATACATACATGGGTTATTTCCAGATGTGACCATGTGGGGGGGGGGGGGGGGTGTGCTTGTTCTTTGGTTTGTTGTCGTTTACTCATGTATGTATCTACTCATGTGTCGGTTAAGTAGTTTGTTTGTGTTTGTTTGTTTGTCTGTTTATTTGTTTGTTTTTACTTGTTTGTTTGTTTATATTTGTAAACAAAACTAACTGAGCCTGAGCTCCCTGTGCTGAAAAGTGTCAGTCAGTTTGGTGTAGTCTGGATGACCAGAATGTGGTTTCTATAACCACACATTGTACAAATCGTAACGATCGATACTGTATAGGAGCTAGACTAGTTTGGTGTGAGTCTTGATATCCAACCTTTTTTGTTTGTTTGAACCTATGACCTTTGTAAATCACCAAATCAAGGCATACCACTTCCGTTTCTGAGCTGACCAACGAAAATGTTAATGTTGGGTGCATTTCATTTATGTTTTCACTTAAAATATTGAGTTCAATTTTAGTGCCACGGAATAGCATTAATATGACATCTCTGAAACGTGTCCAAAGTGATATTTTATCCACGTATGTTTCAATAATGCGACACTCAAGTTTGTGGAATGCGATGTCAGCTATCTCTGGAGAAGCTGGTGAGCCCATACTACAACCACATGTTTGTTTGTAGACATCTACATACAGAGGCTACTAGAGGAAAACCACCATTTGTATTTTCTCTTGGATTTATTTATAATTTAGGCTGCTTTCACAAAAACTTGTTAGGGGGGGGGGGGGTGGTCGGGAGATTTTTTGTAAAAACCCCATTTTTTTTCAAGTACCCCCCTGCCATTTTTCAAAATTTTTCAAGTACCCCCCCCCCCCTGCCAAAGCCCCAAATATTTCAAGTACCCCCCCTACCCGAATAAATTTTCAAGTACCCCCACCCGAATAAATTTTTTTTGGAATACTCTTCCTGTGCGTTAACATTCCATACCAAGTACAAAACTGTACATAATACACTTAATACCAACTTTGTCCAGTATATATATATAATCAATTTGTATATTGTGTGTATATATATATACACAAACACCAGTTAAAACAAAATGTTATGTTAACCAGTGCATTGCCTTTCCAAAAAACAACATATACTTGTAAATGAATTACACTTTGAATAACTCTTGTAAAATGATCAGCAGACCAACTGAGTCTTTGTTTTCTGTTCAATATTGTATTAGTACATTATACTAGTAGTGTTACAGTTTAATGTCATTTTAGTTGTATTTGCAAATATTGTGATGCACATGTTATCTAAAGAGAGTTTTATACTGTATTGTTCCAGTTCAGTTTCCTAAATATGTGCTAAAAGAAATCAAATTGGTCTAAATAACACTGAAAAAACTCTTAATAAAATGCATTGCCATGTATCCCGTTCTTGTTTGATGTAAATTAGTTCAATATAATGTCAAAAGAAAATAAATGTATGACTCAAAAATGCCAGCCACATTTCATCTAACAGAATAGGAATCGAGTGATATATATTAGTGGTAATGATAATTAAGATGGCCCTATTATCATAGTAATTGTATATCTTAAAGAACCTGGTAATACACTTACCTTGTAAGAGCCTCAGATTATTGGACTGGTTTTGACGTTAGATTACAAAGGTGAATGCAGGATTTTAAACAAAGTCTCAGAATGTGTTTATTTAAATTTTTGATTTCCAAGTGGTAGCTCTCCTTCCAGATCGTGTGATATAAACATGGCATTGTCATCATCATCATCAGACCCAATTTCTCCTTCAACTTCATCAGAGTTGGAACTAGCTGTATCATCATTCTCACTATCACTGTCATCAGATGACAAATCACTCTCATTTTCTTTAGATTGATAATAGTGGCATCTTACAGCCTCAACTTTGTCTATTTTGTGCATTCCTTCCACAGCTGGAATTTCATAGTTGGAAAGGTACTTATCAAGTTCTTTCACTTTCAATTTGGAAATGTCACCGTTTCTGACAAGCGCATCCCAGTCATATTCATCAAATTTTTTTTTCAGCACGTTGCTCCAAGCTTTCTTTCATTCTTTTTCTTTCCCTCATAGAGGCAAGTGTTCTCTGTTGTTCTAAATGAAGGATTGCTCCCTTTAATATCTCTTTCTTGACACACAGTTTCTTGCTCAATTCGTCAAGTTTCTCAACATTTTTACTTGACACTAACCCTTTACTATACAGGTGTTTTAGTTGTGCAAAAATACCTTGGACAGAAGTTTTTGATACTTGTCAAGTGTGTTTTAGTGCAGGTGCATCTTTTACATTTTGATGGCAAGCTGAGATGAACCTTTTCCAACTCTTTTTTTTCAACTTCCAAGAGCTGCAAATGTAAAATGTTGTCTGTCATATTTGTCTGTCATTTAATACTAGTAAGAATTTACATGAAAAAGTTACATATCATTGTGAAAACCACAAACCAAAACACAGTCATGTCACAAAGAATATTTTCAGTACATTGTAAAGGTAATTTCACACATTAAATGAACCAAATTTCAGTAGATAGTAGTGTACATGAAAGACACTGGTATTTTCAGACAAAAAACAGTCTGTACCACTCAATTCGCCCATTTCAATTCATCATTACATTAACAGTTTATTAAAAGAAAATTAAAATTTGACTGTTTTTGTTTTTCATTTTACTAACTTGTGAGCAACTGTTGTTTGTAGCTGCTGTTGTTGTTGTTGTTGTTGTTGTTGTTGTTGTTGTTGTTGAAAAAGGAAGACCAACATTTTAAAAGCTTATTTTCCCATGTTTGAAAAGTCATGATGTCAATTTATTTTCAGGTACCCCCCTACAACCCATAACATTTTTTCAGGTACCCCCCACACACTATCCATTTATTTTCAAGTCCCCACCCCTATAATCCCCCCCCCCCCCAACAAGTTTTTGTGAAAGCAGCCTCAAGGTGTTTAAGGTGTGTTTCATGTTTTTGTCTTGAAAATTTTCTTCTATTTATATCGGGAGATTATTCTCAAGACTTTTTTTGTTCAAACTATAGTTTAGTGGTTTGGTAGTTCTCTTTTTGGAGGATGTGGTTAACGTTAGTAATAACGGGAAGGGGATTCCTAACACTATCAATATTAAATAAGTGTATGACATTGCATTCACCATATAACCCACTGTGGGTTGTTAGATCAAGTTTGATAATAAGTGGAAGCATTTTCCAAGGTTGGTTCAAACTTGATTATTGAACTGCTACTTATTGCTACTTACACAGAACAAGTTAGTTGTGAACCAGTGACATGTAGGTATAGTTATGCACCGCACTTTTACAAAATTGGTAACCGAGAAACAAAAATTTTGCATTGCTTCTGCATATGGAAAAAA
This sequence comes from Glandiceps talaboti, assembly GCF_964340395.1. Classification (NCBI taxonomy): domain Eukaryota; kingdom Metazoa; phylum Hemichordata; class Enteropneusta; family Spengelidae; genus Glandiceps; species Glandiceps talaboti. Next base: position 8,650,932 of record NC_135560.1, on the reverse strand, counting down.
CGATTTGATGCAGGACTGACAATAGAAAAAAAACTGCTGTCACAGTGATGGGAAAAAACAATTTGCTGCCATATCTACTTCCTCCTGCCCCCCCCCCCCCCCCCCGAAATCAAATGGTTCTCCCCTAACGTTATTTCCATCCACACTAACACAATATATTGCATCAATTTCATTTAGTAATTTGTCTTATATGTTATGTGCTGTTGCTTTAGACAAAGGATTTATACCCAGAATGTTGAGGATTTTCGATCTCTAATCTATTTTCTCTGCAAAGGTTTTGTGTCTTTTGTAGTGTTTTTTAACATCTTGGATTGTCTTATAAGTATAAGGGCCACCGTTTTTATTTTTCATATTTCTCATTGTATTAAAATTTTAAAATGATATTTCAGAAGGAAAAGTAAGGGTATCCATGTACATAATTGTAACCATACATTTACAAAAATGTAAGCATTGATAATGTTGATTAGAAATATCAATTGAAGTCAGAAGGATACTGTGAATCATTTGATTTTCTAAAAATATGAAAACGATAATTTTTACCTGTATACAGACTTGTGTTGCCATCTTACTTTCAGTGAGGTTGCGCGTTTTCAGATTCAGTCATAGAGGGCGCTATTTATATCTTGGGTCGGATACCACGATTAAACATAGGGGTTTGGGTGACAAGAAACCTGACAAGATACAATAAGGAGGTGTACACAAGTGTTGGTAGATTCATCATTCCAAATTAAGACAATATGTTTTGACACATAATAATATGCCAGATGTGCACTGAATGCCTTCCATGAGGGCTTCAATTAGTGGGTGACACTAAAACGAATGACAACCCGAATGACAGAAAACAAATGACAGCATTTACAGTGTGTAAACAGTGGAATAACATCCTTTTCTGCATGCAGTAAGTTGAATGACACCCATTGCACTGTAAAACAAGTGGAATGGCAGCCACCACTCTATAAAATAAGTGGAATGACAGCATTTCCAATGCTTTGTAACTGGAATGACAGCATATACAGTGGGTAAACACTGGAATGACACACCTCTCTACATTCAGTTAGTTGAATGACACCCTCTGCACTGTAAAACCAGTGGAATGACAGAGCCACTCTATTAAATAAGTGGAATGACAGCATTTTCAATGCTTTGAAACAGGAATGACAGCATTTCCAGTATGTAAACAGTGGAATGACACCCTTTTCTACATTCAGTTAGTTGAATGACACCCTCTGCACTGTAAAACCAGTGGAATGACAGCCACCACTCTATAAGATAAGTGGAATGACAGCATTTTCAATCTTTTGGAACTGGAATGACAGCGTTTCCATTATGTAAACAGTGGAATGACACCCCTTTCTACATTCAGTTAGTTGAATGACACCCTCTGCACTGTAAAACCAGTGGAATGACAGCCGCCACTCTATAAGATAAGTGGAATGACAGCATTTCCAATGCTTTGGAACTGGAATGACAGCATTTACAGTGGGTAAACAGTGGAATGACACCCCTTTCTACATTCAGTTAGTTTAATGACACCCCCTGCAGTGCAAATCCAAAGTTTCAAAGCATTGGAAACGCTGTCATTCCACTTATGGTATAGAGTGGCGGCTTTCATTCCACTGGTTTTACAGTGCAGAGGGTGTCATTCAACTAACTGAATGTAGAAAAGGGTGTCATTCCACTGTGCACATACTAGAAATGTTGTAATTCCAGTTCCAAAGCATTGGACATGCTGTCATTCCACTTATGGTATAGAGTGGCGGCTTTCATTCCACTGGTTTTACAGTGCAGAGGGTGTCATTCAACTAACTGAATGCAGAAAAGGGTGTCATTCCACTGTTTACCCAATATAAATGCTGTCATTCCAGTTCCAAAGCATTGGAAATGCTGTCATTCCACTTATTTTATAGAGTGGCGGCTGTCATTGTGATGCAGAAAAGGGTGTCATTCCACTGTTTACATAACATACGGGTTGTCGGTGGCCGAGTGGTTAAACCACTTGCCTCTTACCACTGCGGTCGGGGTTCGAACCCCATTCAGGGTTCTGTTAAATTTACCACGCTGTAAGTAAGAAGAGTGTCGTTCAGTTTGACTCTACCGAACAACGCAGGTTTTCCCCGGGTACTCCGGTTTCCTCCTGCATTAACACTGAACCCATGAGGGATGGCCCTCACTGGACTTCTTGGGAGACAAGTGTTTATATGCTTAAAGAACTATCCAGTATAAATAAAGATTATTATTATTATTATTATTATAATGGAAACGCTGTCATTCCAGTTCCAAAGCATTGGAAGTGCTGTCATTCCACTTATTTTATAGAGTGGTGGCTGTCATTCCACTGGATCTACAGTGCAGACGGTGTCATTAAACTAACTGCTCGGAATGTAGAAAAGGGTGTCATTCCACTGTTTACATAATGGAAACGCTGTCATTCCAGTTCCAAAGCATTGGAAGTGCTGTCATTCCACTTATTTTATAGAGTGGTGGCTGTCATTCCACTGGATCTACAGTGCAGACGGTGTCATTAAACTAACTGCTCGGAATGTAGAAAAGGGTGTCATTCCACTGTTTACATACTGGAAATGCTGTCATTCGTTTTCCGTCATTCGGGTTGTCATTCGTTTTAGGGTCACCCTCAATTGGTTCTTTGTCAGATTGTGAAATTCTTAGCAACCATACACGGTAAGTCAATTAACTTGTAAATTTCATTAATTACGCAAATGAATCATTAAAATTAAAACAAACATCAACCAAAGAAGGTGTTTACCAAATTTTATTTGAATTGGGTGAGCCATTTTTGAGAAAACGATGACACAGACACAAACAAACAGACAGACAGACAGAGAGACATCACCATATTACAATCTTCCTAAAATTGAAGGATGGAAGGTAAAAATGAAAAAAATAGAAAAATCTATAATTATATATAAATAAAAAATAAATTGTACAAAATATAACATATCTACATAAGTTAGGACTACACAATATACATGTAAATTGCTTTCAATGTAAGCCTTAGTTATACATTATTTAATTTGGCTGTCAAACATACGGTTGTTGATACGTACTTGTCCTATAAAAGCAGTCAATGAACTCCTCAGTACCACTATTCATCCGACCGGGAATACACTTTAGTTGATTTCAGGAAAAAAGGCACACAGCATGAAGATTAAAATTCATGATTTAATTATTGCTAAGTTGATTAAAATTGTATGATTTATACGATATCGTCATAAAGTATGACATCTTTTATTAAAAGTTCATCTCCTCCTTGGGGATTTCTACAGATTATTAGTCCTGGCAGGAAGTGCATTCCCTTGAGGCCTTGTCTAGATGAAACCAAACATTTGCAAATGTATCAAGTTGCCAATATGTATTCTTTTTCTGACTTAAAGTTACGTTTTGAAAGTGATCTCAAGTAAACTGGGTGGGTGGACATGCTCATCAGATCCCTGAACGTGACGTGACGATCTGCTGTGACTTTAATATATATTAGACGAGGATTAACATGGACTGCAAAATTTGGATAAACTATACCACTTTCAAAATGATAATCATCGACACTTGGATTTAGATAAACTATACCACTTTCAAAATGATAACCGATACTTTGAAACAGAAAAATTTCCATGAAAAAATGTGGCAAAAATAAAAAGGGTGGGTATTAAGGCATCTTCACAACACTATCTGAGAAATTATTTTTCATTACATTAGTGGAAAAACAAGTCCTGTCTTGCGAGAATAGGGTGAGGGGTTAGGGCTATGCAGTACAGAAATTAAAATTGTTGATTACGTACAATAAATGTTCGACATTCAACACAGAAACTACCTTCTTCCTGCCGGGTTAAAGTGTAACATTCACTATAACAGTGTCCTGTTTACTCTAAAATTCACTTTGTATTTTGTCTCTAGTATATTCTACTTTGAAATGATTTTCACGTGCTAACATTACTGTAGCACCAATACATTACTCCTAATACATTAACTATTATACATTTGATGATAAATTAACTAAACATGTCCATTTCTTCTTGGAAGCCACAAATAAAAAGAATATTATTTGAATCACATTGGCAGTGATGAGTATTTAGATAATATACAATTCTGCAGGTTTTTTTTTTCAAGGTAATGTTCTCTGCATATATAATGGTCATTGCAGTATTGTGATACTTTAACCATCACATCACATCACATGCTAGTGACAGTAGTAGTGACAGAACTCGGATTTAGGACATAGTCTCTACACAACTGATCACGTAATTCACCATACATGTTCTAAAATGTAGGGATACCTCTAATATGCTAGCTAGAGACTTCAATGGCTATCAGACTCGACATACTGACTTGACAGTATAGCCCAGAGACTTGGCTATCAGACTCGACATACTGACTTGACAGTATAGCCCAGAGACTTGGCTATCTGACTTGACATACTGACTTGACAGTATATCCCAGAGACTTGGCTATCTGACTTGACATACTGACTTGACAGTATAGCCCACGTACAGACTTGGCTATCTGACTTGACATACTGGCTTGACAATGTAGCCCATAGACTTGGCCATCTGTCGACATACTGGTTTGACAGTGATATTTTCAAGCCACTGAGATATCCTAGCCTCTGGCTACTATTAACTCTGCGAACAATGCAGAATGTTATTTCAATGTCATCGATGCAAGGTATACATGGATATACCATTAAACTACTTTAACAATACTTCTATCACATATCAGGTTTTATGTTTCACCAGAGTAAACTAGCTGGTAAATTTACCTGCGCCATACATGTATTGAGCTACTCTTCTCTTTTTCTTACATTTTGGTCCTTTTTGTATACTATAAACAATAGTCAATGCTTCTTTGTTCAAATGCTTCTTTTCAATTCTCAATCTAGTCATTTTATAAATTTTGGCTGTTTTTGGCTTTAAAAATAATTTGATGGGGGTTCTATGTTTTATTAATGGGCTACTGGTCAGTTTGGTTTAATAGGGCAATGATTTTATTCCAAGGATATTACTGGAGATTCAAACTAACATGTACAATGCTTGCAAAAATGCAAATCTCATTACATATAATACCCCTACTAGCTAGCTCCATGCAGGAAAGACAGGCAGATACATGACAAACACATCCGATAATTTGCTTCAAAACACTAATATAATTTAACATAGACAATACTATATTATCTACAACTACATTGCTTTTTCTTTTTTTTTAATGTTACTTCAGTTTTTAATTTGGGGATAATTCCCACAGCACACAGTGTCGGTTCATCAAATCATTTCAGTTTTCAAGTGTAGGGTGATGGTAACCAGTCTAACTCTTTGTGTCAGCCGGCGCATGAAGTACGTTCTTTTCCATGGCTGTTTTCAAACCAATAAAGAAGTCTATCATAGTGTTTGGTAGTGCTGTCTCCACCAGTGTTCTAGGTAACATTCCTTTCAGATCAGACTGCAGGAAACTTATCACTTTGGTTTTGTCTTCATCTCTATAAAGAAATTCAAGAAACGATTTCAATTAAAATGTATTCTGAGAATGAAGATTCGGGGGGGGGGGGGGGGGCTCAGTTTTGAACTAGGATTAAAATTTAGGACTGGTGTTAAACAGTTGTCTGTAGAACTACAGAAAAATGATGGTCCAGGGCAAAAGTAACCCATCTAATGCGAGAATGAATGTTTATGGACTCATACTTAGTTAGGAAATTTCTACTCACAGAGTCTTGTAGTACGTCCCTAATGATGCTGACGAAACGTTGGCAAAAATTTGGTATTCACTTCCAAGAAATATTTTGACTCTATGAGTAGAAATGTCACTACTAACCCATCTAATATTCATGGCTCCACTCATAAGATACTACTAAATGTCAGAACCTGGGATGGAGACCTTGGCCTTTAATGCCATATTTCATATATAATAATCAATATCATTCATTAATAAAATAAATTTGTGAGCAGTCTTCTGACATTTCAAAACTGTAATTTCATGTAGTTTCATGAATTAGACCCTTGAGTGAACTCAGTAGTGATACTGCTGGGGAGTGTGTCAAGGGACTCTATGGTTCATCACTGGTCAGTCACCGATATAGACTATTATATTTAGACTGGCATTAATCAAAATTATAAATGTCTATATCAGAGTTGAATTTTGCCTTTCAGTGACCTCAACTTGTTGGTTTTAGAAATGAAATGATCATATCTGGTGAGGAATTCATAAAATGATAATAACAAGACTAAATATTCAAGATAATATTATAAGTACAGTAGTCTGAGTGAATTCCTACATGATGCAATGTTAAAGACTTTGTACGGAATTGTGACCATCCTAGTATGGGTTATAATGACGTCATGTCGATATAGTGTTTTGTGTGACAGGAAGTCTTTTCATCAAAGTTACAAAAATGAAATAAAAGGTGTACAAAATCTGGTATGTTGACACGGATTCTTATCACATTGAGGACACACATAGCATTAAATTGAGATTCGTCTTGGCTAAAATGATGGCGTATCCATATAGCAGGCTGTGTGACAGGAAGTCTTTTCATCAAAAAGTTACAAAATAGGAAAAAAAAGGGTACTATATTACGTCTGGTATTTTGACAACACTTCTAATTATATAAGGGGGAAAGGAAGTGTGAAATTGAGATTTAGTTCAGTTATAATGACATCATGGTTTGATGGTTTGTGTTACAGGAAGTCTTTTCACCAAAGTTACAAAAATAGAATAAAAGGTAGGTGTAGCACATCTAGAATGAAAAGTACATGTACGAGATCTGGTATTTGTCAGACACCTGATTGCTATTTACACTGAGGACACAGGAAGTTTAAAATAGCAAATGACATCATGATTTGGTCGTCTGTGTGCACTGAAAGGAATCTTTTCATCAAAGTTACAGAAATAGAATGAAAGGTGTACTAGATCTGGTATGTCAACACCGTTTCTTCTTACATTGAGGACACAGGAAGTGTGAAATTGAGATCCATTTCACGCTAGTATGGCTAGGGCATTGACCAGAGTAGTCTACAATTCACCTCATACAAGCAAGGATTTGTACACACTGATTACATCATGATAGCAGTCACTGTTTGTAGGTGGGATTACTTCTAATACACCATAATCAGCAAACATTGAATATTTATGGTGTGATAAATCCTCAGAAATAAAGACTTTTTATGGAAGGTAATTTATCAGTGAAACTTGTACCACAGTACTTATATGAAAGGTTATCTGAGGTCTTATTTCACAATATGATTTACGAAAGGGGGTTTGGTAAGGGTAGAACAGCGGACAATATGTCTTTATTCAGTCAGTATGGAGTGTGAGTATTCAGTCAGAAAAGAAGACTATGACGTTATTCCTTATTTTAAAGAATGAATAGATGAAAGAAGACAACAGAAAAGTCAAAAGTGTTTCCAAACTCCTTGTGGCTACTATACATACTATACACTGATATCTGTATCTCTTGTAGTCTGGTTGGAGTAACAAGATAACCTAGTCATAATATGTCATGTACTCTGGTAGGGGTGCAAGATAACCATGTTATATTGACCTCTGTACATAAATCATGGTATCCTACAGAACAAATGGCAGACATTTACCTAGTATATCCTAACACTAACAATCATGTACTCCGTGTGCAGCGCTATGACTGCAGTTATCTAGATATAGGAATTTTATCAACATATTCATTTCTAATATTCTATGTTTCAATTCTTACCAAACAATATGCCGTTTACTTTTTAAGTTCTCTAGACATGAAAATTTCGACAACATTCTATGTTTCATTTCGTAGACTTTTTAGTTTATCCAGCCATGTAAATTTCAACAGCATGTTCTACAGATTACATGCTTCATTTCTTACTAGTATACCACAGACTTTGTAAATATTGTAAACCTACAGATTTTGATTACTAGAAAAGTTTGCAATTTTACAGTCTTCAGTTATAGTTCTCAAAGACGCATTTCAGTCACTACTTATTTTTGCATTTTTGTTTTCCAGTGAGTGAAATACACGAAAATTTCCAGGTTTACAGAAATGTAGAAAGGGATTTCATTAAAATGGTCATTTCCATTTCATTATTCTGTAGACGTTTAAATAAATAAGTGAATGAGACATGCAAACTTCCACAGCATGCTCACATCAAATATTCTACGTAATAGTCATGCCCCAATTCTTAACAGATACACTGTAGACATTGTAAATAATGTAGGAAAGAATTTCATTGGCAGTTTTATTTCTGTTTCAACATTCTGTAGACTTTTAAGTTACAGAGACATACAAATTTCAATAGCGTGCTCATATCAAATATTCGATTTTCTATTAATACTCTAGAAATAATCTAGGAAGGAATTTCGACAGCATGTTCATTTCACATTTCACTTTCAGTCAATACTCTGTAGACTGTACATTATCTAGCAAGGAAATTCACTGGCATGTATATTTCTATATGTTTCATTTTCTGCAAAGACTCAGATTTTGAAAGTTATCTCGACATTCAATTAAAAAAAAGCATGTTCTTATCAAATATTCTATGTTTTTTATTGTCACTCCTTTCTACAAATACTCAGTAGACTTTGTAAATTATCTGCTAAGAAATTTAAATCATTTAAAAATTAAATCTTAGCAATTTCAAAAGCATGTTCGTGTCTAACTCTCTACTTACATATTTCACTTCTTACCAGTAGTGTTGTAAGACCTTGTAAGAATTTCAATTTTAATTTAAGTTAGCAATTTTCAACATCAAGTCCATTTCATTTTTTCATTTCTCACCTGTATACTGTAGACCAGGCACCCGGACTAGGAAAGAATCTAAAAGTATATTTTTCAATTTTTCATTTCTCTCTTATCAGTATACTATAGATTTTGTAAAATTTCAACATGTTCATACGTAATTATTTCTTATCAGTACACTGTAGATCTTGTAAGAATTTCAACAGCATGTTCATTTCATACCTAATAGGGAACTTGCAATCAAGACTGAGCATGCTCAGACGCAAAGGACTATGGGATTATCTGTGGCTATCGTAATACCTAATCTAGAGCTACTGATAAAATAAACCTCCCCTAATGGTCAGGGTAACTATGGATTGATTATTTGTGGTTACAAACAATGTATCAACATTGTTTATAATGCTAATTGATGAGTATTTAGTATCACATTTCCCATGATGCAACATTCAACATGGCGGGTTTGCAAGTTACCTATTAATTTTTATCAGTACACTGTAGATCTTGTAAGATTTCCACTGGCATGTTCATTTCATATGTAATTATTTCTTATCAGTACACTGTAGATCTTGTAAGAATTTCAACAGCATGTTCATTTCTATATTTCATTTCCTGCCAATACCCTGTAGACTTTTGTAAATCATCTAGACATAGGAATGTACCTGGTATGTTCATCTCAGTGTATGATTCACTCTAATTACCTAGTTTATATATCAACTCAGCATGGGTGGCCTCTATTTTATTACAAAATTAAATTACATATATTTACATCAATATACTGCAATATACCACCACATGTTTAAATAATCAAAGTCAATTTTTATTATGATGAAAAATTGCAGGGTTCAAGGTACTAAGTCAGGTCAGTAACCTCAGTATTAAAATTGGATTTCATGGTTTTGTTTGGTTTCAACATTTGCCAACACTTAGTACATACCTTTGACAAGAATCATTTAAAAGTTTAGGTGTTGCCAGAGACATATGTATCTGAGAATTTGACTGTGACTAATTTGTAGCACAATTTTTTTAAGCTCATACCCAGGAAGCAATTTTTTTTTTTGTCTTGAGTTGGTCAGCAAATCCCCTCTCCCCCTTTTGAACCCCCCCCCCCAATCAAATGGTTTACCCTTAGCAGTGAAATCTATCTTTTAAACCTACACTAACTGTAACAGTTCTATTATTTCCTCGGTCAGATAACCAACAATACATTCACTAAAAATTGTTAACTTTCCAATAACTAGACATTATACTCTGCTACTATGATAAGAAGTATATTAATACAATGAAATCAGGATTCATTGGGGTGCTGAATTTTGGGTATGGACCCAAAAATCAATTTGCTAAGTATATACTGCACCATACTGTGTACTGCTACACAAATACGTGTTTACCCACAGGTGGTTCAATACCATTCAGGGTGTACAATATTAGGAGTAAGTCATCTAGTATGTCTAACAAAACAGTTTGAACAAAAAGTTGCAATTGCAGCTAGTACAGTTTTAAAGTAAACCTCTGTAACCGTGGTAACACTATACATCAATGATATGCCAATACAATTACTTTCCCCAGACATACTTAATTACATTATTTACTGAAATCTAACTTATTTAAGGCAATTACTAACACTGATTAAATACATAATTCATTGATAACCAGAATCGGTTTGTTCTGTGCATAACTTTAGCTGATTGAACTATCACAATCACACAAAGTCAACATTGGTTGAATGAAAGTCTGATCATTTGCTAACTCTAATTTGAATGAAAATGTTTATTTTGGCATTGGATTATGTTTTCATTTGTGATATTATTAATTTTTTGTCATCGATAGTTCAGTTTCAATTAACATTTATACTGGTTTTGAGTTATGTTTTCATTTCGTACAAAAACAATTTTTTTAAACAAGATAGTGTGACTTGACGAGGGACTGACAAGACCATTCGTATTGCGGCATTAGAGATGAAAATCTTGGATTGTCGCAAGACAAACAACTGCAAAAGCATTTGCCAAGAATGTTTTCATTTAATATTTTCATGTGTACAGATTGGTGTTTGGGTTTGCTATAACATAATGTGTACATCAAGTAATGTTCCACTATTTCAGAAAATTATGAATTTTTATGTAAAATACAATGATTGATATACAAAAAACCTTTAATGACACTTTTTGTTTTTAATTTTTAAGAAACCTGGAAATGGGTGAAGAAAATACATCTTATGACAAACTTGGACAAATAATCATTCTTATTTTAATTACATTCTCATCAACTGAAATCGTTGTTTTTATTAAAGCTCTATCTGACAATGACATTATTGGCTATATTTTTCACGATTTCACCAAATTATGTGAGTAGAAAGTTTTGTAACCTATTCAAAGACATTATGGTAGCTTTGGTAGTGGTACAAGCAAAACTGCACTAAAACCAGTTAATACATAAATGAGCTAATTAATATGCAGATCTAAAATTACACATCAAATGTTTTGTCCATGTATGTCTTTTATTACTGCGTGATAAGAAATTCTATCTAAGAGTTTTATATTGAAGAACCTTGTCAATATTAAACATCAGAGTATTACATCATACAAAGTATCTGAATATACATAAACGATAATATGAAGTGTGGCAGGGATAAGAGCGTGGGTGTATGTACAGAAAGAAAGCTTCTTATTGTAGTAGAATGCCTTAGAGTCACTGAAATTTTCAATAAATACTGTGAATATTTACAGAAATTTGAATATTTCCAGAAGGTATTAGTAGTATAGTCTAAGTTTATATGACATTTGATATAGTCGATTGTTGAAATATCACCATTTCTGTATATCCTGCCTTAGAGGAAATCACACCCACAGTGTTCAGAAATGTCAATGCATGATACTTCAGGGGGGAGTTTTTTTTCCGTTTTTTTTCTTGAGTCTGACATTTTGTTCCAATATTCAACTGTACACAAAATTCTGTGAAGTGTAGCTGATGTCTAAAGATGACTACATATCTGTCTTTAATCTAGTCTAATCTAATCTAATCTAGTCTAATCTAATCCAATCCAATCTAATCTAATCTAATCTAATCTAATCTAATCTAATCTAATTTAATCCAATTTAATCCAAAAAATTTATAACCACCAGACTCTAGAACCAAAGTACTGTTCAATGGCACCAGTAAGGGTCAATCCACACAAATTTCTTGTTTGAACATATGTTTCTGAAGTTTGTTCTTGAAAATGTTCAGATTTGAAGATTACTGTAAACTCAATGATAAAGAATTCCATAGTCTAGGCATACAGTTTGAAAATACACAGCTATTGTATGCCTTAATATTTAGACTCTAATATTAAAGATATATAAGACCAATGTCAGTTACAGATTTAAAATCTGAGCGAGAAAAATGTTATCTAGCGGAGATTTAGAAAAGGTTGGTAATGAAGAAAAGAGAGATCCAATCTGCTGTAATCCTTAGGGCTTTAGTTACAAAAAACCACAATTGTGAGAAAATGTGGGATTCAAACATTGGGCTTTAAAGTGCTAACTACGAGAAAACATGTATTGATTGGATGGTTATCCCTTTTTATTGAATAGACAATTAGATGTTATTCCCCAATATTTTTCTTCGTTCAGCCAAGGAAAATACAGGTGACCTAAGGGACCTTTGTCACTACAAGTCTATCAATAGTGACAACCCTTCGCTCACGAGTATTTTCTGGCTGAATGAAGAAAAATATCGGAGAATAACATAATTATACCAGTGCCAGTAACATCAAAGAAAAAATTGGGGAAAGTAATAGCAATTTTGAATGTTTTGACTCATATTTCTAACACAGCAGAACCAGTGACATAGACACGTGTTGTTGTGACATAGAATGACCAGAGTATATATTCCTTATATTTTAATCAACTTGACTCATGCACAGTATAGTACTTCTCATATTACAACTGGGGATCTCTGGTAGTTTCAAAACAAAACAAAACTATCATACAGGAATAGTGGTTGTAATTTACATACCCTTCAACAGCCACACAAAATGTACCACCAGGATGGTTGAAGGCCCTGACAACGTCATCAACTGGAGGCCGTGCTGAATAGTCTACACTGACTGAATTGGTACAAATTATGCCATCATCTTCTATATGTTTAATTAACACAGCATCAACAAAATCACGTGAAGATATTAGTCCCATTGCTGAACTGTGAGTTTGAGAATAAACTACGAAAAACTCCTGCAACAAAGAATATACATTTTGATTACTGTCTGTGTGCATGTATGTATGTATGTATGTATGTATGTATGTATGTATGTATGTGTGTGTGCGTGCGTGCGTGTGTGCGTGCGTGTGTATGTATGTCTGTCTGTCTGTATATATGTATGTATGTATGTATGTATGTATGTATGTATGTATGTATGTATGTATGTATGTATGTATGTATGTATGTATGCACATACTTTTATATGTACATATTTTTTTAAATAAAATTACTGAACCGCTCAATGTACAATGAATTAAAATAATAATGACACTGTACCTCTTCCGAAGAATCCAAGATTTCAGATGTTTTTATTGTTTTATCCCAGTTATCCCGCACACCAAGAGGTGACGGTATTACATACTTTATAATCTCATCTGGTTTTCCATCTAATATACCTTCAGCCTTGTATCTAATATGCAAATAAAGGCAGAATTATTTATCAAAGTATCCACTTGCTTCCCCCATCTAATATCTTTAAGCCTTGTATTCAAATATGCAAATATGGATAAATTCAGCTTTAAAGCAGCACTAGCTGTAACCAAAGTATTATTTTTTTTATTCGACAACCAATAAAATATTCACAGCAATTTGTTAAAATACCAGTAATTACACACTACATGTTAATGGGGGGGGGGGGGGGATGTCAATGTATGTATACATTGTGCAGTAACAGGTTAAAATCATTATTGCATTGGGGAGCTTATTTTTGGGTATGGACCAAAAAAACAATTTGATAGAATTTCTTATATCATATTATGTGCACAGTTAGACAAATAATTTACCCTTAATAGGTGATTCAATACTATTCAGGGTTTACGATATGATGACTAAGTGATTCTATCTAATAAAACGCAGTTTCAAAAAAATGTTCCAGTTGCCACTATAGTGCAGCTTTAATTGACTTGAAAAAATGAAGTAGTATGCATGTACATGAAGTACTAGGCATATTAACATCCCAACAAACTGCCTGATTACAAAATTATTTGCCTATTCATGCCTCCACTAAGCATAATTAAGAAAGATGGCTAAACTATTCTACTATCATTTCATGATTCAGTCTTGTGGTAGATGCCTAAACAATATAAATAACAAGATTTTACTCTCAATAAAACAATTTTATAGAAATAGTTATTGCTATCATTTGATATGAATTAATGACAATGTAAAAGATGTATTTTTTTGGCCTAATAGTACAACACATACAGTGCATGTTATACATTTCTACTTTTTTGAAAGCTGCACTAGCTACACAGTTGGACAAAGTACTGAAGTCTGCAGACAGATTCATTTGCAGTGACTATGATCGACATAGCAGTGTAACTACTATGATTGGAAATCTTGAGTAGCCTACATTACAAACCCATAGAAAAGCTGCTATGTGAACCTATACACAATCAGAAAAGGTGAACTGTGTGTCACTGTAGCTATAAAGCATCTTTCACCAACTAAGAGTGCATGACTTCATCCATCCCACTCGGTATAAAAACCTTGATTCAAACACTGAAATTTTCCAGAACTCATTTTTCACCAGAACAATTGTTGTCTGGAACGCACTGCCCCCTTCTGTCACTGAATCACCTTTGACATTATCATTCAAGACAAAACTTAGTTAAATCAGTAGTATTTCTAACTTAACCCTTGACCCCCATTGGCATGATACTCCTAAGGGTGACCCCACTGTTTTTGCTGTTTCTCATGACCCAACTGACCCAAATTTTCAGCTACGACATCAAAATTACAAAAAAAAAATTTGATTGCCCTTAATATTTGCTGTACAGTACCTTCTCTGGCAAGAATAAGCAAGTGTATGGACTGTCGACATCACCTACAGTCCTGGCGGCAGTGACAACACTTGTTCACAAAAACTGAGCATTTCTTTCATGATGGAAGTTATTCAAGTAGGGGGCTGAAAACGTGACAGTTGTGTAGAGAAGCTGGGAATGGGCTTGTTACCAGGAATCCAAAAAAAAGAAGATAGAGAGGAGGAAAAGGAAAGGCAGAGAAACATGGAGATGATGATTTTTCCAATTTTTTAAAATTGACCAACCCATAGTTGCTATGAAAAAGTAATGAGAAACATAACAAAAGATAGGATCACCTAAGGAGGAGGTGCCAATTATGTATCCAGGTCCAGACACAACTGGAAAATTTTTTGAAACTGTTTTGTTACATATAATGACTTACACATAATATCGTATACCTTGAACAGCATTAAATCACCAACATATTTGTGTACCTGTACACATACTTCGGTACAATGAATCTGGTAAAATTGATTTTTAGGTCCATACCCTAGATTCAGCGCCCCCCCAATGTAATCACAATTTCAACCCATTACTGGACTATTTCTAAATAAAATCAACCTCAAATTATCACATACAGTGTGTAATATTGAACAATTTTCAGTGAATATATTGTTGGCTGTCTGATCACAAAATAATACTCCACTTTAACAGCTGGTGCAGCTTTAACAGTACATGTATTTTTTGTTGTGTCAGCACAAAAGTATGCTATGGCTTGCAAGAATGGTATGAAAATATGAAATGGAAAGTTGATCCTAAAACCAAATACAAAATTGCTGATGTTGATGGTACTGGTATGTCTACTATGGCACTGTATTACATATAGTAGCTGTAAATAGACAAACTTAACGATATCTCTTATATCATTACTGGACTAATTTAAAATGAGAGTCTAGCATTTGGTTTGAAGTAGTACGTCACTAACTCCTAAATACCGAGTTTCAAATATTTATAATAACACAGCTAAGATTACATCAATCAGTAGCCAAGTTGACATCAACTGTTTGGTATAGCCTTGTTTCATACTTGTGGTCTAGAAATACGTGTGGAGTATCAGTAAGCTTTGATAGATTCCAATTCTGGCTTTGTTACACTGTTAAAGATAGCACCAATGGCACTGCAGCACAACTGAACATTTTTTTTTGTTTATGTTTATCTGGTTGCCTATAGGCCCTGTTGTTACCTTCACCATATATGTCATCATTTTGCTGTTGCTATGGGCATGGTCTTATTGCTAGGCTTATTTGCATTCCTCTTTTGGATGTTTATCCACTTGCTTTGCAATAGTCACTACCATTTGGCTGTTGCTATGGGCTTGGTCTTGTTGCTAGGCATACTTGCATATATTTTTGGAATCTTTATTCACTTGCCTATTAATGTCTGTTATTATGTTAACAATATACTTCATCTTTGGCTGTTGCTATGGGCATGGTCTTGTTACTAGGCATATTTACATACATTAAAAAATCCTTATTCATGTACCTATCCATCGCTGTAGTTATTTTTGTAGTATGTTGCTAAGGGTGTGGTCATGGTTGCTAGTTTTGTCAATATAGTTTGAACAATCACTGAACTTGATAACTGCACAATAACACCTCCAGAAACATTCCCACCAAGTTCCAGCCTCATTCCCAATTTAGTTTTAGAGATATAAATTTTTGACCATAACTGGGATTTTTGAGATCTAATTTGCATATCACCAATGGGATCATCATGATGTGAATTCACCTTCATCTACACATCCCCAGATGCATCCCCATTAAATTTCATCTCAATCTGCTCAGTAATTTTGGAATTATAGATTTTTGACCAAAAAGACACATTTTTAGACCTAATTTGCATATCACTGATGGGATCATCATTTTATGAACAATTCTTAATCTAAAAACCCTAAGAATGTTCCCACCAAATTTCAGACCGATCTGACAAGTAGTTTTTGAGAGTTTACGTTTTTTTGACCAAAAATCACATTTTTTGACCCAAATCACACACCAGTGGTAAGGTCATTTTGATTTGAACAATTTCCCAACTAGACACCCAAGGTAATACTAGTATACCCACCAAATATCATGGCAATCGGTCCAGCGGTTTTTGACTTTAAGTTGTTTACACACACACACACACACACACACACACACACACACACACACACACACACACACACACACACACACACACAGCCAGCCAGACAGACAGACAGACAGACATTTTTCCATGCCGATATACTGAACCTAAGAAGTTCAGTTGCACTGAAAACCAAGCCCAAAGACTTGTCATGGACTTCAAACTGAGATAGTGATTCTGAGACAGGATAAGTCTATAGGCTAATATACCCCCTGCTGAATCATAACATATAGACTTACATGTGACCATCAAATTCTGCAGACTTCTTGTAAGACACAGTAATTTCTTTCTGGAAATAAGCATGAAATGTAAACTTTTAACAGATCATTGGAAATGGAATTTAATATAAAAAGCTATAAGCAAACAAAAAAATTGCCAAATTATGCAAATGTATTGCTATATTACATGTAACAAGGCATTGAACACAGGAATACCACTGATTGTATAAGTACAGAAAAACAAATTACCAAGACAACAAATGTACACAAATTGCCATGACAACAGAGGTACAAGCCAGGACGCCAATTAGCAAAAGAACACTGGGGCACCAAATGAAAGGTTTACCAAAACTTACAATACTATTACTATTACTAGTAATGAAAAAAATGTCTAAAATGTCTAAAATTTCAAGATCAAAGCACATGAAATGTTTCCATCTATCATTGAGATATCAAATTTTATGAGATTATGAATCAATATCCAGATAGATTTAGCAGACATTGTAAAAACATATTTAGTGTCGAACGAAATGAGGCTGACATCACGAAAAGTTGAAACACAAGAACAAATCTATGGCCAAGATTTGATGGGATGATGAAAGCAATTTGAATTTTTTTTATTTTAACTGTATTAGGTGTCTTGCCCTACAATATCTAAATATCAGTAAGTACTGAAATATTTCAGAAGAAGAAAAAGGAAAGTTTGATTTTCTTATCCTCTTTCACATGTACTCATGAGAATAATCAACCAGAGTTCAAACTGCAAGTTTGAATTTTGTAGTTTCAATCGCACAAGATGTCTTGCTTTACAGTAGTTACCGTACTTTAAATTTCAGTTTAAAAAATTTGAAATTTTTTCATAGTAGCAAGAAAATCTGATATCATTTTCATGTCCTATTTCAGTCACATTCATTAGAATAAACAAGCTTTGAATAAACAAAGACTGTTTTGAACTCAAGCCTTGAGTTCAAAACAGTCTTTTCAAGGTTATTAGTCCATAGAACTCAAAAAAGAAACTAACTAAATATTGGGTGACTTGTCATGAGTATATCTATTGATGGTGTAAAGTGTAGGGTTTTCATTACTGTGTAATTCTATATCTTTCATCTCACTGCAGGCAAACACAGTCTAGTGAGAGTACAAATGCCAATAGGTCAAAATTCAAACATTTTGGTGAAAACAAATACAAGCTATAGCTGTAACGTGATGTAGTAGAGACTAACTTCTAGTCATACAGGAACCGTTAAGTGTATGGCTACGTCATGTCGAGAGATCGCATTCACAGACTTCACATCTAAGTTTAATTGGCCCTATATTTTATCATGTCTTTTCAAACTAGTCTTTATGTTCGTGGCATTTTGAGTATCACTAAAATCTAAAATAGTCACCATAACCGTTGTGCACACACCCAAGTTGATTGAACAGCTCTGTTTCAGATACAGTGCTGGAAACTTATATGTTACGTTGTGTTATTCCATAGATATGGTAATATAAATTCTACATTATTAGTTTTGATAAGTCATAATATACATAATGATAATTCTATTACAATACTACCCTTAGCTGGAAAAAAATAGCCATGTTGTGTCAGTTTATTCAAAGTTAAAATTGAGACACACAATTAATATCAGCTACTTCCTATAGTATTGTGCTTAAAATGTCACTGCAATATAATGCATGGTTAAAATGATAGGTCTGCAATCTATCAAGCTATTTCTACGGTACTTTTAATGATTTAGCTCATCCTCTTCAGCGTGTGAGTGACAGATTTTTAACACCCCCACCCACCCACCCACACACCCAATTCTATACTGTTCATATATACCACCAAGTGGTGAGAAATGCAGTGACAACTTTATTCACACACAACACATGACAACAGCATTCATACATAGATAATCCAACATAATCACTCTATGATACTCTCTCACCTCGAAATGTTCCAATGATATTTCTCGCTGCATTGGTTTTTTGTAAATAAAGAGGGGAAAAAAGTTGTATCACATACATTAAAAGATCACCTCTGTTAGCCTCTGTCAATATTAGTCATATAAACAATTGCCATTATCGAAATTCATCAAATATTATAGGAATCGATAAAAATAATGCATGGTGATTTCGGCAAAAAGCGCAAAGATGCCATTTGCCATTCATAGCTTCTACTTTTCTTGTCACGATAAATTTTGGAATAAAATGAAAACTATATTCTCACACCTCATAGCTTGTAAGATGTATGTGGTCAAAACACGGAGAGTATCTCCGTTAATACTTACTGAGACTTTCGATACCGTCCAGTCGGTGTCTTTGTAGTAACCCATCAACTTCTCGCTGGCCTTCTCTGCCTCTGTTCTGTATGCCATCTTCTTGCGGTCGTTGCAGTTGAAGACACTCGAATGTTGATCTTGTGTCTTGCTCCAAGAAAATAACCGCTAAGTGAGTGTATTAACATAATGTATTTAAATATTCGTTTCGTCATCACAATGAAACCATCACCATGTATAATAAGCTTATGGAACACAAAGCAATGGGGCTATTCACCGATAGTGGAGGGGAACCATTTGGGTATTACATTTCTATTCAGCGAGCGAGATTGATCAGCTCGAGATTTGTGAAGACGATAAGTTGAGAAGAGCGCCACCAACGTTGGTATAGAAAAAAATAGATGCCGTAAAATTGCTACACTATCTATTCGTCAACAGCAAATTTGGTGATTTTGTGATCCACAGCCAACCTTGTGTGTATTTTGTTTTATTGCCAGTACAAGAGGCAATATTGCTTATCGTTCAAAAAAATAAAAACAAATTCTCACCTTTTTCGTTTCTATTTTGTGTTACGAATAATGTCGTAAATACTGTCGCAATGCATTTCTGACACGACAGCAGTATTCGACAGGAAACACCGCCAAGTATGGCTTTCACGATCTACTCGCTGTTCGAGGCGATTTTACTAATGATCAACGCTGTGGCAATTCTCCACGAAGAAAGATTTCTTAACAAAGGTAAGGTTATGGACAGTGTATGCATATTCTCCAAGCTACATGCCGTTGTAGCTCGAAGCTTCGCAGACATAGCAGCGAGTTCAAGTACACAGCTGTTTTACACCACACATCATTGAACGTATGCACCCGATTTGAAGTTGGAGACCTATCAATTATCGTGTAATTTTTTCGCATTGCCTCATTTTTCAAATTAACGAAAGGTTATAAGCTTTGACATGTGCATTTTGATCAGGCACTGAGCCAAGTCTGCAAGAAACTTCTGATACAGACAATTAGACAGACGCCTGAGAAGGTCTACAACTTAAACTATTCAGATCCAACAGGCTTTAGTTTTACCATGGAAGTGTCACAGTCGGTGAAACTTCCATGGTTTACACTGGAATGTCAATCACCAAGGAGGCTGTCATACTAAACAGCAATACTTTACTACCAGTGTATCAGAGAAGAACAGAGTCTGTTGTTTTATCGAGTTTAACTGTACACTATATATTTCTTATTTCTAGTTGGATGGGGAGGTGATCATACTGTAGGTGGTTTTGGTGAGGATCCTGGCATGAAAGCACAAATAGTTAATCTTATAAGATCTGTCAGGACAGTCATGAGGGGTAAGTGACATTGATGTCAGGACAGTCATAAGGGGTAAGTGACATGTCATGACAGTCATAAGGGGTAAGTGACTGATGTTATGACAGTCATGAGGGGTAAGTGACATTGATGTGAGGACAGTCATGAGGGGTAAGTGACTGATGTCATGACAGTCATGAGGGGTAAGTGACTGATGTCATGACAGTCATAAGGGGTAAGTGACATTGATGTCAGTACAGTCATAAGAGGTAAGTGACTGATGTCAGGACAGTCATGAGGGGTAAGTGACTGATGTCATGACAGTCATAAGGGGTAAGTGACATTGATGTCAGTACAGTCATAAGGGGTAAGTGACTGATATCAGTACAGTCATAAGGGGTAAGTGACTGATGTCAGTACAGTCATGAGGGGTAAGTGACATGTCAGTACAGTCATGAGGGGTAAGTGACTGATGTTATGACAGTCATGAGGGGTAAGTGACTGATGTTATGACAGTCATAAGGGGTAAGTGACATGTCAGTACAGTCATGAGGGGTAAGTGACATTGATGTCAGTACAGTCATGAGGGGTAAGTGACATGTCAGTACAGTCATGAGGGGTAAGTGACTGATGTTATGACAGTCATGAGGGGTAAGTGACTGATGTTATGACAGTCATAAGGGGTAAGTGACATGTCAGGACAGTCATAAGGGGTAAGTGACATGTCAGTACAGTCATGAGGGGTAAGTGACTGATGTTATGACAGTCATGAGGGGTAAGTGACTGATGTTATGACAGTCATAAGGGGTAAGTGACATGTCAGGACAGTCATAAGGGGTAAATGACATGTCAGTACAGTCATGAGGGGTAAGTGACTGATGTTATGACAGTCATGAGGGGTAAGTGACTGATGTTATGACAGTCATAAGGGGTAAGTGACATGTCAGGACAGTCATAAGGGGTAAGTGACATGTCAGTACAGTCATGAGGGGTAAGTGACATGTTATGACAGTCATGAGGGGTAAGTGACTGATGTTATGACTCATGAGGGGTAAGTGACATGTCAGGACAGTCATAAGGGGTAAGTGACATGTCAGGACAGTCATGAGGGGTAAGTGAAATTGATGTCATAACAGTCATGAGGGGTAAGTGAAATTGATGTCATAACAGTCATGAGGGGTAGGTGAAATTGATGTCATAACAGTCATGAGGGGTAAGTGAAATTGATGTCATAACAGTCATGAGGGGTAAGTGACATTGATGTGAGGACAGTCATAAGGGGTATTAATTGACATTGGTATTAGGGCAATCATGGGGTAAGTCACATTGATAACAGGACAGTCTACAATCCAGGTAGAAGCCCATGTTTTTTGTTCATTTGAATACCTTCAACCTGGCTTGCATGTGGGATAAGATATGCTGATATCGACAAGAAACTGTCAATAGCAATGTGATGTAAGGCACTATATTGACAAGCAGCTGTCAATAGCAATGTGATATAGGGCACTATATTGACAAGCAGCTGTCAATAGCAATGTGATATAAGGCACTATATTGACAAGCAGCTGTCAATAGCAATGTGATGTAAGGCACTATATTGACAAGCAGTTATCAGTAGTCAGCCTAGTTCATGTGAAGTTTGTACTTTTGGACTTCAAATCTTTCTAACAATAATTTTCTATCTTTTGCAGTGCCTTTAATAATATTGAATACAGTAACAATTGTATTTGAAGTTCTGCTTGGATAGAATCACAATGTCTGTTGCTGTAAAACAAGGAACAGTGAAATAAGTGAAAACTAGTCTGGCTGCTAACACTGAAGGAGAGAAAAATGACACCAGGTATACTATCCCAACATTCTGATCAGAATGCATTGAGTGTAATGAACAGTAACAACACTTCCCAATTGTAACGTGTAGCCAAACGACTTGGATCCTATGCAATATCTTACAACATTTTCTTTATCTTTTGCCTCATTTAAAGTTATCTAACTTTATATTTTATTTTGAAAACTGTGGCAGTAATATGGGTGCACTTCATTGGTAAGAAGTGGAGGGGTGGGTGGGGGTGGGGGTGGGGGGTGAGTTGGAGGAGGTAATACAACAAGTAATATTTCATTCAGAGTCATGATTACAAATTTAAAGAATAAAGACTTTGTCTGTATGCTGTCCAAAATTATATAATTTGATGTATTCATACCAGAACATGCAAAGGAAAAATGTTTGCATATTTGTGCAAAAGCATGGCTGTGCTTTTACAAGTAAACGAGACTCAAAATTATCAACTCCTCCCTTGGAAGGATGAGTGGTTGTCCGTTCCTTCTGGTATGGTTTGAGTTGACACATTTTGACTTGGAGCAATGCAACTTCGAGTACATATGAACATGAACGTGGAGAGCTTTTCTTCACACGAGTAATGATGTATACATCCTACCTAACTTTTTAAAAATAGTTAATTTTTTTAGCTTTTAATTTTTTTTGAAACAAATAATACATGTAGTAATGTATATTGTGATTGCTGTTGAACAAAGCTTATATTATTTTAAACATTCTATTTTCTCAAGTTACATTACAGTAAATGCTCAGTTATTACAATTTCTGTTATAGTGAGTGTTCTGTTACAAGAAACTGTATAGTGAACATCCTTTTATAACATTCTGTTATAGTGAAAACTGTACTGTAACAAGTTGTTATAATGAACAGTGTGGTAATGGTGAACTTTTCATTACAAAAGTCTGTTATATCAAGTTTATGTTTTAGTGAAAATTCTGTAATAAGTTATGTTATAGTGAACATTTTGATCACAATCACAAATCATGTATTTATTATTTGAATCATGATGAATATTTCTTTTCTTCTGTACTTTGGACTGTCCTGTATTTGTATTGAGAATTAATTTTTTGACAATAAAAGAGAAGGTAATGAAACTGAAGTGGCTTTATTTTGTCAATGGGAGTGATGCACAACTGAATGTACAGTCAGCTCTAGACATCCCTTTAAATGTCCCCACAAATTGTCAGACCAGTCTGTCCAATAGTTCTTTCACTTTGTTTACATAAAACCATTCATAACTTTCTAGACCTAATTTGTGTATCACTGACCTGGTCTTTGCCTGAAACACATTCATGAGAAATATTCCTATCAAATATAAGGAAATCATTCCTGTGTCCTTTGTATTGTAAGTTGTTCACACACACGCACGCACGCACGCACACACACACACACACACACACACAATCCAATACATATATTACACATACATACATACATACATACTATACATATGTACATATCTACATGCGTGCATGCATCCGGTGTGGGCATTAAATGTCAACTGACAGTTACAAATGAGGCTGTTGACCAATTAGTCTTGCTGCTAGACGTTCAGGCTTTCTTTCGATGCTATAACTATAAGCGAACGAAGTTCGCATGTGAGGGCTTGCCTGAACAGTCTAGCGAATGTCATTTTCAGACCGGACATTCCATTGAGATTACGATAAGCGGTGGGTTGGGCCATATATGCATATATATATATACTTTAATATATTCAATCTCTGCATGCAGGTGTTGACAAACACATTTATGTCTTACTATGTCTTATCAGTTTATGGTAATTGTGTTTGATGAGTGTGTAGACGTTGTCATTCACACATTTTAGTTAACGCATTGGTGGTTATTTTTACAAGGCCCTCCTTAAGATGAATATGCTTGAAAATTTAGCTATTGTCCTATGTTTGTGCTTGTCGCTAATACGGTTCTCTGATTGGCAGTTATTTATATCCTGATGACATTCGCTAGACCTCGGATGTTCCATCCTCGATAGGGTTGTTCGGCTGTGTGTCGTATTTTATCGGAAGAACATCCGAGGGCTAGCTGATAGACTATTGACCAATCAGGGAAAAGCATGAAGACCGGTGTAATTGCTGAGTAGCAAATTTATCTAATATCTTTGGCGGGAGTGTATTTTCTGTGTATGAGATCCAATTAATGCCATCCTGGGAAGAGTAATTAGATGCAGACAATCATAACAAAAACATGGCCCCTGACTGTGTGTTACCAGGAAGAACGATTAGACATAGACAATCATAACAACAACATGGCCCCTGAATGTAACTGAACTGATAAGACTTGGTTCACTCACTAATAAATGTAAACAGAGGGTAATAGAAGGTGAACAAAATCACAGTTTCTTACTTGTCTTTGATAAAATACACATAAGTCGCAACTTGCAAGCTAAGGGATACACAGTATCATGACAGGGAGAAAACGACGATTTGCTGTTATGACATCTGAGGACATAGATCAGTGTGTCTGAACATTATGTACAAAACAAAAAAGTCGCAATAATTGAAGACTGTATTGTGTTGATGACGGACTTATGACATATCAAGTATTATTGGATGTTACCTTTATGTACGCTATATTGCTTCGTAATACACAACATTTCAAAAGTTTGAATGGTGTATTTTATTTGCAAGTAATTAAGTTTCTTTACGCTAGTCTTGTTGAATAGAGACAGATAAACAACTTCTCTGAAAGTTGTATTTTTGATGTCAGTAGCCATGTTTTGTTTTATCAGTGCCGATTAAATTTCATTCATCAGTAGTTCCATAAACATAATGGATGTGATTGTATTGAGTAGTTTGTAGTATGAATGTCCTGTATAATAATACCAAGTACATTGTGATGTAATACACTTGTCAATTGTGATGTAACTGCTATTTTCATCACAATGTACATGTAATGATATACGTGTGTGACATAGAATGTTGACACCAGCGTGTATCAATGTTGTCGGCTTTAGGCATCAGTCTTTTTATCGGAAATCAAAACAGATGATGAGTGTATGAAGTTCTTCCTGGGAAGAATATGTCACTACAAATGAAGTTCCTGGGGTACAAGATAAATGCCATCTGGGCAATACACGCCTCCTACGTCGGCGTGTATTTACCCGGACAGCATTTATTACATACACACTATTACAAACATACCTAGCTGCACACAAACATACATACATACACAACTTGATTAGACACACACACAGACAACTTGACCTACAGACACAGCACATCTGAACTTTGGTTGGGCTAAAAAAAATGGAATACCAATGCATTCATCCAATTTATCAACAATTCTGAAAGACTTTCATGATTCATTGTAGAAGTCTTGAACTACCTGCTTTTACTCAGTTATTTAGAACTACCAGGAAGTTTCACAATTCTGCACAATAGGGTACAATTAGCGGTTTAGAACAACCCTGATGCAGTAGTCATGTCAGTAGATATACATAGCAATGTATTTGATGGAAAATGTCTTGCCAAACAACTACTAGAATGCTAAGAGTGAGAACATGTCTCAAACTGCTTTAAGTAGAAATGAAAAGATGCCAGAAAGCCCCTGGCATGTTTGTCAATGTGATATCGCTTGTTTACCACTTCTATATAGACATGGATAAAATCAATGATAAAAATCTGACCAAGGTAAAATCTTCGACTTGCATTCTCTAGGGGGGGGGGGGGGGGGAGACCTGTGTTTTACTTGGCATATAACTCATTCACATGCACACACACATACACATACACAGACAATACTGGTTAATAACTTTCACAATGCAGGTTTATTTACTACTGAAACTAAAAAGTCAAACAGGTTTCATAAGAATCCAAACTGACAAACAGACTACAAAAGAACATGTACCACTTTATCACCTCAAAAAAAATCTAATTTTGTGAACACAGACAATATTTGATTTAGATGTAAAACGGTGATCTCTGTCAGAACTAATCATCCATATCCAATCAAAAGATTTCAAATACAAGTAACAGTACATGCCTCAAGCTGAGTATATAAGAAAGGTAGGATGCTGGTAAGTTTATTATTACCCAATGCAATTCCTGAAGCTGTCAACCTCAAATGTATATTTCAACAACACATGTCAAAATGTTTCTTATAAATTTAGTGAAAATAAATCACGAGTGTCAATTCTTTTGTGGTATTCAAAGTAAAACTATGACAAGAACAGAGTAAGTACTGTTATTCTCTTCATTACTTGTGACCATATGTTAATAAATTTCATCTTCTAAATGATCGACACTCATTCTGGAGTATTTTTATACTTTCGCAAAGACAAGGTGGTGATTTGTTTGACCTATATATTCTTACTTGTTTGAAGTCTTTAACTATTCCTTTGTGGTACTAGTTATCAATTGGGTCATGTTATCATGTATGCCAACTAAGTCTTCCTAATCACCATGGGGACAAGAACCCTCAAATGTTTATTACGGAGGTAAGTAAGCTACACATGGAATTCTCAGTACCTGTAATAGCATTTCACATCTTGCTAGCTGGTCAAAATAGAACAAGAAGGTCGACTAATTCTCACACGCACATATAGCAATGCATGCGTAACATTTGGAGCATCAAAATTTGAATGAAAATTTAGACAAAGAATTTGAATGATGGTTATTTAAATTATGCTCCTAGATGGTAAAAATTCTATTTCAGGTAATGAGAATGACAGTGGCTAGCTAAGTGAACTATTAAGTCATTTTGTTACACTGGAAATGTTCGTCATAGATGCATTTGTTAGTTTTAAGGTATTAAACTCAGACTCCTGAAGTATGAAAGAAATGTGATCTGAGACTTAACAGTCGCTCACTCTTCACTATTGCTGTCATAAAAGTCTACATCAATTCCTGAATTGGTGCTATCAATATCACCAAGGTCATCATCATCATTATCATCTTCCTCTCCAAATTCATCAAAATTTAAACGATCAAGTTCCACATCTGGTACCTAAACGTAAGACAAATATGAAGAGAGCCATGCATAATTAAAGCAATTTTTCAGGAGCAAAGCATTTGAGAGGTGTGTACCCGAGAGTTTGTCTCGGTGGAAGAAGCGTATGAAAAGAGGAGTTGTAGTCGGGGTGATAGCCAAGATAGGACTAGGGGTGGCAAATGAGAAAGAAATCGTTGAAATGAGAATGCACATTTTACGTTATAGCTAGTCATGATGTTGTGTCTACACTCACACACACTAATTGACATCACAGAAACATGATGGTTTACTTCTAATTGTACACAAACATGCATGGTTAAACACTGGAATGAGTTAGCTGGTTTGTGTTGAACTACTGGCCCTACAAGTCATAACCACTTGTTTAAATCTAGCTCGTTAACATAAAACTCATCATCAATATCTTGCTCGTTAGCATGAAACTCATCATCGATATCAACATCATAATCATCATCATCATCATCATCATCACTATCACCGTCATCCTCAGCTGAATAGTTTTCATCTGGGCCTGCAGGCGTGTTCTCGTTACCTTGGTTTGTTAGGGGTTTTCTGACGTCTAACACTTGTTTCACCTTATCAGGGACCTAGAAGAGTTTGGTGGACACATGCATAAGTAAAGACACTGTACATAACACATAAAATAGAACCCAGTTACTTCCCAGAACACAGCAAATCAAGAAAGATAGTTGAAAGTGCAAGACAGGCAGTTAGAGACTGACAAACAGAGTGACAGATGTAATTTCTTGTTTGATTTTCCTGTTGTTGTCTTTCCTTAACACATTTCTTTTAGACTGTAAGATACATCATGCCACTGGCCTGCTTTATAGTGAAAGGGGTTGACCGATGTGTGAGGGCGCCCCATCATGGCGCATCTTACAAACTGCATTTCATTGTACCATGTTCTGATTGACTTGAGTACATCCAGTTCATGGGGTGGGGGTGTAGTGGCATGACACAACATGCAAGACATTTTGTCAACGACGTACGAACGAAACAATACCAAGATACTATTCCATCAATCCATTATTGTAACAATAAAGTATTGAATCATGGATGGAATAAAATGTATGCATGAAATTAAGTGCCTTAACAATGTATGATGAACACAAATCTGACACTGGTTTTGGTGATTTTGCATAGCCCTCTACTGAGTAAATATTTCATCCATGGCACACAATGCCAAACAGTTGAAGATACCATGTACATCAGCAGCATCAGATTACAAGTACCATGATGTTGTATGTGTTGATTAACTGTATACAGATTGGCCAGTAAAATCTATAGGAGGGGGCTAACCGAGATGGGATTGGTCACCTTGCACATGTTGACCTTGTAAGCATGAACTGTTCATCACAACTAACCAATCACTCAATCACTTTTCAAATTATTGACTGTTTTTGGTGGTGAATGAAAACATGCAATCATGGCTAGGGCAATGATAGCGGGAAGGTTGATAGGTACAAGTACAGTGATACACACGTGGTGTGGGATCAAGGTAAAAGTGTATCCGGTCTTGTCGGTATTTGAGTGTACATTACAAAAACAATTCAAACTCTTTAATTAATTGGTATAGTCACACAAATTTCAAACTTAAATGCGTTTGCACACAGTACAGTATTTTTGTTATTCACACTGCAAAGCCAAAGTACATGACAACAAACCAATATCACACAGTATCCGTGTTTCTGCTACTGTTTGTGATGACATCACATCACTTATTCAAATTTTTATCCACGAACTCATTTGTCTTGAGTCGAGTTTGGCTATGCTGTCATGTGATCAAAGCAAGCCAATCAAAAGTAATCTTTTTGGCTAGAAATTAGTGATTACCATGCTTACCAGCCATTGCAATGCCTTGGAGTTGACAACATATTCTGTGACAGACAACATGGCTTCGGAAACCTGGTTGAGTCTGTCTTTAGCCTGATCTAGTAATGATGATGGTAAGTCATTCAAAACCTTCACCTGTTGAAAAATATGAATCATGTCACTACTTGTAATTGAACATTTTTGTATGAAGTTCAGTGTTTTGATGATGGTGGTAAGTAGGTAAAATCTATCGAGGGTTCCAAACTTATTTTACCTGGTTTCACAAACAAAATTATCATAGACTCTATGGGGAAACAGTCATTTCTACCCCTTTCTGTTACTGGGGTTCCCTAACGTTAGCAAAAACGCTGCCAGTTGTTTTTCCTTCAGGCAGGGTTTAACTAGCTTTCAATCCATCCAAGTTTTTAATCTATCAGCTGATGCTAAAAAAAATCTAATACTGTTTGCGTTCTGATGATGGTATACAAAAAAGTGGATGAATAAATCACTTACCTGTTTCATGGAGTCATACAAATCTTCAGCTGTGTCCTTGGCCTTGGTCAGTTGTTTGGTTACAGTTTCAGGTAAGACATCCATGCCGGCAGTTGCTAGTTTACCACTGGCGACAGTCAGCCGTTTTGTCAGTCCACGTATAACGCTCACAGTTTTCTCTTCTGAATTCTGCCAAAAATTCATAATTCATTGAAGATTTAGGACATTTTTGTACTGCTGGTATGGTAATAGTAATTCCTATTGCCGAAATAACAATTAACCAAATAGGCACAGCATACCATTAACTGTTGTTTGATTTCTTAGTTGTCACCTCGACATCCAGTCCGTGTACTACACATGCATTACTTAGTTATTTGTGAGAATAAGTCAAGACTTTTTTGTTCTATTTTGACCCTCTAAGTGTGTGGTAAAATACTATTGTGGGTACCTAGAATTTAAATGTAGGATTCAAATTTTAAATTTCTGAGATTCCATTTTCAGTACCTTCATGGGAAACATAATTGTTGCTGAAGATGCATGATTTTGTCACCTGGTGAGGAATAATGGCTAAAAAGTTGAACAAGGATCAACATTGTATCATCATGTGCAGACTGATCTATGAAAATAATTTCACCACATATCTGAAATCATTTCACCACGTACATTAGACCATTTCACCACAAACCCTGAAATCATTTCCCCTTACAATCATTTTTTCCACATACCTGAGATCATATCACCACATACCAGATCATTTAACCACTTACCTGTGATTCTTGACCACCTTCTTCACCTTGCCCATCTTCAGTTGTCCAATCATCCCAAGTGGTCCACAATGTTTCTTGTGCACTGTTCATTTGGTCACGAACTTTTTGATTGGTCGTATCAATGTTGGCCTTGGCATATTCAATCTGAAACAGATGACATGTACATTACATTTTCACATTGAAATGTACAAATTGTATTCTGTCACACCTGCCTGGTGTGAATGAAATTGTCCTCACCATAGAGATATCATAAATGAATGACTTTCACATATAAAATGGTACTTTTGGGATGGAGACCTGTGATCACTTATTGGTGAATACAACCTACTAGTACTGGTAACAGTATTTGATTCTCTGTATACACATTCCTAGTAGCTGGACCAATTGTCATGACAACTTGGAAAAGGGATTGTCAATCAGTACGGCAAGTCTGACGGCTGGATGTGTCACAAAATTTTAAGAACATGACATCATAGTTTACAATCTAGTTGACTTACACACAATAATTGACTCTCTAGTTGACTTACCAGGTTGACTGTATAATGCAACTTTTCTACAGTTTCCTGA
This sequence comes from Glandiceps talaboti, assembly GCF_964340395.1. NCBI lineage: Eukaryota > Metazoa > Hemichordata > Enteropneusta > Spengelidae > Glandiceps > Glandiceps talaboti. The sequence continues at coordinate 8,619,831 of NC_135560.1, read as the reverse complement.
CTACGTTTTTGAGCAGTCTGCAGTTTAGCCATAGCTCGTACATAAATACGGTGACGCACTTTACCAGTAAGGCTAACTACACGTTGAACAGGAGCAATGCACAGCTGCTTCTCTTCATCAGTTTTCTCCTTGGAAGCTTCAGCCATATCCTCCTCTACGGAAAAGAAAAGTAAATGACAAGATTTGAAGAAATTAATTCAAGTAGACAATACAAATACTTGTTTGTAGTAGGCATTTTGCAATATGTTTTTCTTCATTATCAGTGGTTTTGTTTGAAGCTGAGTGAGTAGATAAAATCTACCCGAGTTACTTTTCTTGGGGTACCCAATCAAATTTTACCCTGTACTCAATTGACCCTTACCTCGTTCTACTGCATCAGGAGGAAGACAATGATCGACCACAATTTCAGACATAGATAAACTAATGTCCACACTAGCAGACACAGCTTGACCAACTTTGGTATTCATCAAATTATCGATGGTCCTAGTACCGATGGACTTGGTGTTATCCCATACACGTTTGCTGCCATCAACAACACTGCTGTATACCTGAAAGTATCATAAATAGTGAGTACCCCAGTGTGTTATTTATTTCATTATTTAATATTAATGCAGTGATTGTCTCAGCATGTTCAATTTAACACACACACAAAATCTATAAAATGTAGTGATAAAGGACTAGAAACAGAGGTTGAGTGTGTCAGCAACCATGAAAATTTTTTCTTGCATACACATTACATACACTCAGCATACAGTGAAATTTGGATATCATCAAGCAGCACACGATTGATGCCATTTCACAATCTAAACACTGCACTTCCCATATACACTCTTTATTTAAACACACTTGATATGGCATGTCTTTCTCTTTACCTTATCAGAAGGCTGAGTAATGACTGGGTAAGCTTCCTCTAACTTATCCATCTGATTACAGGCAAAGTCGTTAGCCATTCCAACTGAAAGGAGAACAAAACATCAATGTTTAATACACAGTAGCTTACAATCAAATGTAAACCTACTATTTTGAGTACAGAGAATTTCTTATAACAAATAGAGGATAAAACTTATAACAGATGTCATTCATATTAACACCAAACATGTTGTTTGCTGTTTTCTGATGTTTGCACAAAGGGATTCAAATGCAAGTACTGGTACTCTAAGTAGTTGTATCTGTTTTACAGATACTTCAATAGACCTTTCCAAAATTTGCCATGGTGGTACTCTACTTCCTGTCTGTGTGTATCTTGGGGTATACATGGTATAGGTTACTCAGTTAATCATACAGCACTGCTGCTTTCCTCAGTGTCTGAACAATATGAAAAACATCCCTGATTTACATGATACCCCCAATTTGAGTGAGGTCGCTGTATTCTCAATTTCCTGTTTGCAGTCTGGAATGGCCAATTGCATTGTCAGTGACTTTTCCTCTCTACTCACTAACTCCAATATCAATCATCTGTACCAAAAACCCTGATGAAGGAATGTTCCTTTAAAAAAACTTACTTGGTTTTTCAAGTGTATTAACAACTGGCATTGCAGCACTGGCGACGGTGACAACAGATTTCTCAGCAGCTTCCAAGGTATACTTGACCAAACCATTATATTCCTTGGTCTTTGTGTACATATTAGTCACTTGTCCAATGGCAGAATTCACCATGGGCAGTCCAGCAACACGGCTGATGATATTATCCTTGTTCTCAGACATATCAACACTAACATCTTTCATTTCATTAACAGACTCCATCTCAGTTTCTACAGCAGGCATAGCTGGTACCAAGCAAAATAGGAAGATGTTACAAATAAGGACAGTTGACACACACAAAAATGACAAAAGTGTTAAAAATGTGTTGTTTCCAGTCGCCACAGCAAGTACAGTAATACACATTTACAAGACTGTGTCTTACAAGTGTATGTGCCTAGTATACTTTCGTTACCATAATATTGCCACAAGTGTAGTTCATTACTAAAATTGTTACCTTATTCCCACACCTGTACAGTGTTTTTGCTAAGGTTTGGGAACCCCGGTAACAGAAAGGGGGAAAGAGGTAAAACTGGTAGTGCTTCCCATGCAATGTATCATAGTTTAGGTGGGGAACCCCGGTAAAATGATGTGGGAACCCCGGTAGATTTTACCTACTTACCGCCCTTAAATAAAACACTGCCTGTAGCTTGTTACTAACTTCCACACCTGTACTCAGCAATGCAATTACAGTTTTAACACTAATTTTTTGTTCTAGTCAACAGCTACTGAGCTAGGGAAAATGACGTGTATCAATCTTCAACAGCCACTGGGAGTGAATGTAAACTATTTTGGGCTTATGATGTAATGGTTGTAATGTGTCATACACGATCTAGTCCCTTCCCTAACAAGGAGTGTCGTGTCATTAGCATACAATACATGTATCTGATAAGGTGCATTTGCACTTTGTACATTTGATCTGCTTAGCAAATACAGACAGGATTAACAAATGCCAGGATAAACACCTACATAGTCTTCTAAGTAAACAATTTATGATAAGAGTTGAGATGATGAAATTAGAAACTTCTAGTTCTACCATTACACATATACTAATGCAATCATCCATTCTTTACATGAAATACTGACAAGTCAATAATATAAAATGTATTTCAAATAATTTTGTTAAGGAATTATCACAAATAGTATGATATTAATCAATCAATTTATAAAGCAATAATTCCCAGTATTGAAAAGATCAGAGGTATTGTGCTGTACTACATTATGAAGGCTCACAAAAAATAGATAGCTATCAATATAACCTTGTCTTGTTAATATTTTTATGAGGTATGTGAATACACTTGGTTTATAGTTGAATCCGACTGTTGCAAGCTTTATGTTCTATCACCTGTGTAACAATAACATAATGGTTATTGAATACTGGAATATTCACAAAGTGGGGAAAGCAATGGTGTATTTTGTGATTTTTTTTTCTCTTCCTGTTTTCCATTGCCTTGTGATAAACTTACAATTTGCTACATTCTAGTTATAATTTCATATAAAAGCAGAACATTTTACAACAAAGGTAATGCGATGAAAACGATTGAGCGAAAATGAAAGTATGCTTTCAACGGTCGCTGACTTCTTTTTGCATCGTTTACGGTTACCCTGAAAACATAATTTACAAGACGATGACGTCATTTTAAAATGTATGAGATGTGAATACAAAATGTAGTGTAGTGTATTGTTGTTCAATTTATGGGTTCTTGACGAAGTAATTTTCGACAATTTTAACGAATTATACGGTGAGTTACATTCTACGAAACCTGTACTTCTTCAATCACAAAACTAACTATTTACAGGGGTAAATATCATCAAATAGAGCCATCATACTATGAATCTGACCGGAAACCACGTATCACACGTATGCGCCATTTTCTCAAGGACGGGGACTATTTTTCTGTAATTAATAGTAATGTGAATGGCAAATTACATGAATATTGTGTACTAGGATCCCTCTCGGATCATCATTGAAGTGCTTTTTCAGTTGTTCACTGTCAGAAGTAACTGTAGCCACGGATGTACGTCCATGCTGTACCTATCGACTCGTACGTTAGGTTAGAACTTGGCTCTGGATGTTCAACACGACGAACCTCAGAGCTGTAGTACTAGTAGTAGTATAGTACTTTTAGTAGTATTTGCGAAAACCCGACACTGAACTGCAGGGAATCATCGTTCAACCGAAAAGACATACATTAACTCACATGAAATTAAGAAAAATGTTCAAGTATAACACCTTTACAATCAGATTTACCTTTCGAAAGTCGATGTATTTCACTCACGTCTTCACAGTTTCGTAGCTCGGAGTAAAATAACGTAGAGTTCGATTGCGTCAGGTTTTTGATCGGACCGGGTTGATCGGCTATCACGTGATAAGTATGTGACACGTGAGTGGGTGCGTGCATGACCTTTGTTTATTCATTATGATTGTTCAAGTTCATCGATAGGTCATAATGTACTATGCTAGTCCATAAAACCACAGTTATTTTTGCTCTTTTCCTAAAACAAAATATCAAACGAATCGTGCTACTACAAATGTATCAATATACGATTTAATAATACTAGCAATGATATAAAGGGGTAGACCATTCGATATCCCGATATTTTTTCCCCCACCTGCTAGCCTGAGAATTTTTTTTTTCTCCTTCGCCTATGCTGGCAACTTTTTTTTTCTTTGCTTCTTTGAGATATCCGGATTTTTTACGTCAATGTTGAACACCTACTTTTGTTGCCACAATTTTCTGTTTGGTTTTCGCACATGGTAATACAGAGAGTAAAAAGATGCTGTTCTATCACACACATATTATAAATATTATTTAGAAAACTACATATTTCATACATATTTGATTTTCAATTAAATAAACATCGTTGACAGTTTTTATGCCATGGTATGGTGACACACTGAAAATACAAATCGGAAACTTGATTGATGAGCTCAAACATTCAGCCTGGATAGACCGGTTTGTTTCTCCAGCTTGGGGGATGGGGGGTGTCAGTGTTTTTTTTCCATTGGGCCGACAAAAAGTCACTGACCCCCGTGAATGAAGTTTCATAGCATCTTGACAGTAAGCTGTAGAGGGAAGAGCTTTGGGACTGGGATATGTCCACCTCTTGTGTGAGTGTGTGTGAATGGGAGACCCCCTAGAAGCCCTGGAGGATTTTTACTTCTAAAGGCAATGTTTAGGCTATTCACAGACACTTTCAGACAATAATTTACAAACTTTATAAGACAGCTCTAACATGTAAAAAGCAACTACATAAGGTTGAAACATGTTTGAAGTAAAGTTCCATAGCATCTTGACAGTAAGAGGTGGAGGAAAGAACTTTGATTTGAGGCTTGGACATGTCTACCTCTTATGGGGGGGGGGGTCCTAGGGGGTCTCCCTTAGAAGCTTTTCAAGTTTTTTACCAATTTTGGTGAATCTTATTGTTGGTTTAACGAATGAGTGGCCTCTGGGGTGATGGAGTCCAAGGGTCCCCCCCCCCCGCCAGATCTGCAGTTTTTTGTTTCTATTTAGGCAATTTTTAGGTTATTCATAGCCTCTGAGATGTATATTGCCAAGCATCGAAAAGCTAAAGTAAATATAACTTTTTAAATAAGTTTTCCATGTTATAAAAGTGGGCCTGTAACATTGGTATAGGGGAATTGATATTGTATGTATAGTAAAGTTACTGATGTGTTAGAGCACTTTAGGAGGTCATACCTAGTGTACAATAGAAATTTGAATTTGAGTTGTGGTGTCGATACATGTAGTGTCTGAAATAGGAAGTATATCATCCCTTCTGACAATTCATACTGAAGAGTCTAGAACAAATTAGATTAAGTTCTTTTATAAACTATCCAATAGTATGAAGATTGCCATTACAAAACCTTCAAGTTCACTTTTGCCCCAAAGTGTAAGATAAGTGAAGCACTGATTGTGAAACAGTCAAACACCTAACTGGCATGTTCTGTAACTAGTGTGGTAGCTAGGTAATACGTGTATTATATGTATAATTTTATGTATATGTTTGAACCCTTACATGAAGTAATATTTAAACCATGTATGAAAGAAACAGAGACAAGAACAAATATATATATGTACCACAGGCTAACAAAACTGACTGGTCCCTGACATGTGTTTGAAACGGTTTGTCATGATTTGACAAGTGTCCGGGTTGGAGAGGTACGAGCAGGTTGAACAGTATACTCGAACCTGTGCATCATTTCCCTGCCAAGACATTTACTTGTCTGCACCCGAGGCTACGTTCGAAGATGGGTGAAGGCTTGTTGCCAATCTGTCTTGACACTTGTCTGTGGTCCATCTCACCCTTGCTAGATTAGATCATAGACAGTGGAGGGGAGACTTCACTGTCTATGATTAGATTAAGTAATAAAGTACACACTGTCTCACCCCTTGCCAGGCTAGGTGATAATAATACTGAGATAAAAGTGGGGACACAGACTGCATGCAGCGTTCACGGCGAAACAAATAAACCATGCAACATGAGACGAGACGTGTCTTATAGTGTAGCTCATATGAAGTCTTTTGAATGGTAACAGTTGTGCCCTCCTTCCTTAAACCCTTACTGTGCAGTCACTACTCCATTCATGCTGCAGTAGTATGACTTATTTTTAATACTACTCGCTATTTTTCTCAGTAATTAAGTTCTCCTCGTAATTTTGGCAAACTATTTTGGTCCGGGCCGTACTCTTGCACTTCATTCTTGAGACCAGGAGGTTTCCCTTATAATTTCATGTTCAGGCATATGGTTTCTGACTTTGTTGAACTGGTTTTACTTGAACTAAAAAGGTCAACACACCTTCTAAACCCCCTTTTGTCTTACACTATCCAATACCGATAAGACTTCAGCAGCAACTCAGACAAGGAGTTGTTAGACCCCGCTACACAAACTTTAATAATAGCTCCGATAGAAGACTGCTAATCCTGTACACGCACATGTCAAACACTGAGTCAACATTTTGACAGCTTATCTTTAATACTAGGGTATAAGCAGAACCACAGACAACTAACAAGGTTGTCTGTGGCAGAACTCCGGATCCCGGTGCCTGGAACCCTATTTTGCATATGATTGGCTGTATCCTTTGGAGGTGGAAAACTTGTGGTTGAAAATTGACGCAGATCACCAAAATATAAACATTCCCTATCTAGGCTTTTCACACATATCCGTAACGTGCTAACAGCTTATCCTACTAATTACCATTACACGATAACAAAAGTTCATAACATAGAAGAAAAGGGGTTCAACTTCGACAACGAACTGTTATAGCTTGCATTTTGGAACTTGTTTTACACAGATTCCAGTCATTCGCGTCAAAGCCCCCCCCCCCCCCCCCCCCCAATGCAAGGAGGTTTTTCTATAAAATGACTTCACCATGTGTCGAGTATCTGGTACATGAAAACTATCGTACGTCGTACCAATACCATGGCAGTATCGTTATTTTGTGGGTCGACAGGCCAACTGCGGGTCAATTTGCGGGTTGTTCAATACGACAATTATTTGTATAAAATCAACCAAAACATATATAAGCTTACAAAAAATAATGGCAACTGAATATACATAGTCAGACTAATTTGATTGCATAAGATAGATTTCAGCCATATACACTTGAGTTGGTGCTTTTAAAACAACAGGACCACTTCCTGTTATCAGTAAGAGTTGTTTCAGAGATAAGTTGCTCCACTGTCAACTCTGAGGTCTTGTGTAATAGTGGAATTGGGATATTTTCTGTCATAGATAACAGTATCTTTTTTCGCGGTGAGTGAACCTGCGCGATCACAGAAACAAGTGTAATTTTACCCCTTTCATATATAGTTGGCTAAATACGTCAATATTAACGATATTATCGACACTTTATTGTATTCTGATAGAAATATTCTGAGACATAACTCGGGAAACAAATGCCGGCGGTACTTCCATCGGGAGCGCATTGTCATTGCGTAAGGGAGCTTTCAGTATTTACAGGAGGGGAGGGCCGGAGGAAATCACACATTATCTGTTAGTGAAACATGACCCTCCCCATTCTCCATTTGTAAAATGTGACCATCCCCTTTGTCCCATTGTGTAAAATATGACCCTCCCCATGACAACTGCATATACTGAACGTTAATCAATCTTCCAATTACATGTATACATACAAATTAAATTTTTGATTCTATATTAGAAAGCAATATTAATATTCGTAAAAATAAATGTTGAGTGCTCATCTCACCTTTATCTCTCAAAACACACAAAATAATTGGTCACAAAACTATGGATTGTAAAATGTGACCCTCCCCAAATATTCTAATGTAAAACATGACCTTCCCCAAAGAATAGGTTTGTAAAACGTGACCCATCCCCTGATTCCTCCGGCCCTCCCCACCTGTAAATACTGAAGGCTCCCTAATATAGTCTTGACGACGAGATACGAATCCTCCAGATCTCCGAGTTCGAACTGTTGCAACCACAGACAAGTAAAACATTATGCCCTGGTCAACTTTCCGTAGCGACGGAACCCTACGGCGTGATAATAGTCACAGTAAATGTCGTTTGTTAAAAGTTGCTATTGACGTCTGATTTTATTTACTTGTTCTCATGATATTTCCATCTTGAAGTTTTTCAGTGAGACTGAATGTGAATGTGCTCGAAAAGTAAAGACTGGGGGAACCCGTCCCGTTTTACACATGCAAGTCAGTATGGACTCATGTAATTAATCTACAGATAAATGCAGCTAGTTTTAAATTAATTAAACATCAGGTATGACGTACAATTAGTGTTCGGTAGGATTGTTTTGAGTTTGGTTTACTCAATGATTTCATAGCAGATGACTGATGTGCGAAGTGAAATTAAACAAAGTATAGTGTCATTTCAGCAGTGCCGTGTTTGGAAGTTGAGTATTGCGCGAACTTTGTGTACACAAATTATTTTTTGACTTTTTTTTTCGGTCAGTGAATATCAACATCACACTAATTCCTCTAAAAATTAACTCAACTATTGTTCAAATAAACGTAAAGACGGTACAAGATTTGAAACATACTGATATTGTTACACGTTCAGTAACAGAAATGCACACAGTCACGAGTGTGCACAGATCACAGGCACTTGGTTCCCGAGATATGTATCAGAATGTTTCTATCAGAATACAACAAAATGTCGATCATTAATATTGACGTATTTAGACAACTATGTATGAAAGGGGTAAAATTGGGGAAGACATTGGCGATAAGTCCCCTGTTCGATACCTAGTTGACCCTTCTTTTATTTAAGACGTTTCGGACCGGCTGTTGGGGTCCTTCATCAGTTGCAGTTATGTCCAATAAGACAGCGTTCTCGCATTTGTTTGGCTTAAAATTTGATATTGTTCATCAAGCAGAGATACTAGTATTTCAATCACATTATGATCAGCAAGGTTATTTTCAGCCTTGCTTTTAGAGGCAGAGGACTTCAATTTAGTTGTGACAAGTATGTCTTTAAGATTTTTGTTTCGTTCTTTTATGTGCTATGATCCGGGTTTGGTCGGGTGGAGTTGGTTCAAGGTTACACTATTTTCTACTAGTATCAGTTCCCTATGCGTCTTTTAGTTTAGACGCCTTGATGTTGGGACTATTGTTTTAAAGACTAGAGGATTCTCTTGAGTTGGTGTCCGATTTTGGAGATAAGTCTCCATATTCTCGTAATGGACCTAACGAGCGAATCACTTCTGTTTTGTTTTATCCTCTTTGTGTCAATTTGTTTATGAAGAATTTCAATTTGTTTTGGAAATCTTCTTCGTTACTGCACGTTCATACCTCATTGTTTCAATTTAATATCACTTTGGATGACATGATTGTCTATGGAGGTAATGAAAAGTTTCAGTCGGTTTGGTGTAGTCTGGATGACCAGAATGTGGTTTCCATAACCACACATTGTATAAATCGTAACGATCGATACTGTATAGGAACTAGACTAGTTTGGTGTGAGTCTTGATATCCAAAGGTTTTTTTTTTGAACCTATGACCTCAGTATATCACCAAATCAAGGCATACCACTTTCCGTTTCTGAGCTGACCAACGAAAATTTTAATGTTTGGTGCATTTCATTTATCTTTTCACTTAAATATTGAGTTCAGTTTGTGTGCCACGGAATAGCATTAATATGACATCAGTGAAACGTGTCCAAAGTGATATTATCATGATTATATTATATCAGTATATTGATGGCGCAAATCGAGAGATCTGATTGGTCTAGACGTCTAAAATGAGCGATAATGCACAGTTGGCACGCATCCAAATTTTGATGTTCACCGTACGTCTACGAGCGTTGCAGTCCGTGCAGGGATGGGGGCGCAAATGAAACCAGAAAACATTGCGTCTTATCTTGTTTCCGATATTTTCAATATACTGGTATAATATAATAGCGATAAACCACCCCTGGGAATGGTATACCACTTGGTTTTGACCAGTGAACTCAATATATGCACTCGCTATCGCTCGTGCACATATTTCGTTCACTGGTCAAAACCTCTTGGCATACCATTCCCAGGGGGTGGTTTATTGCTTACTTTTATCCATGTATGTTTCAATAATGCACCACTCAAGTTTGTGGAATGCGATGTCAGCTATCTCTAGAGAAGCTGGTGAGCCCATACTACAACCACGTGTTTGTTTGTAGACATCTACAAACAGAGGCTACTAGAGGAAAACCACCGTTTGGATTTTCTCTTGGATTATAATTTACCAAGGTGTTTAAGGTGTGTTTCATGTTTTTGTCTTGCAAATTTTCTTCTATCCATATCGGGAGATTATTATTCTCAAGACTTTATTTGTTGAAACTATAGTTTAGCGGTTTGGTAGTTCGCTTTTTGGAGGATGTGGTGGCCCTGAAAAGGGCCGTTAGTAATAAAGGGAAGGGGATTCCTAACACTATCAATAAGTGTATGACATTGCGTTTACCATATAAACAACTGTGGGTTGTTAGATCAAGTTTGTTTATAAGTGGAAGCATTTTCCAAGGTTGGTTCAAACTTGATTATTTTGTTTGGTAATAACATGCTAGGAATCGTCACGTAAATAACGATTTTAATAACATCGCTACGTATTCAAAAAGTATCTTTGTTCCCTCTTTTTTTTCAAAATCTCAGGGAGGGGGCAGCTGCCCCCCCCCCCCCTCCGCCCCCCCGCCCCCGCAGGCTACGGTACTGTAGATTAACCATAATCCGCTTTATATACGACAGTTTCGTGTATTATTTATATGGTCTACTCACCATCCGTACCAACGTCTACCATTAACGGTTTATCATTGAGAGAACAGTAGTATGCGAGCTTCTCAGTGGTCAGTAGACCTTCGCCATCTAACTCTGGACATGGATCGAAATAGTGTGCATTTTGACGACCTAACCCGGGACTCGGGTTGTAGTATTCATTTCTGAGTTCTTGCGACATTTCTGACGACATTCCATACAACGAGAGACTGTGATAATCGCCGTCATCACGGAATTCTCGTATATTATCATCGATAAAGAATTCTTCCACTTCGACCAAACGCTCAGGTTTTGTTGACTCTTCCTTATCAGTTTTATGGGCTTTATTAGCTGTGCCTTCTTCAGAATCGTTCAACTTCTTCTCACCATGGACATCATCAGCCGTTGTCCTTTTAATCACTTTGACGGTCACTGTACTCTTCTTTGGCGTTGATGTCTTAACCCTCGAAGAGCTATTACTTTGAACAGGTGTTGTACTTTTGGTCAACTTTGGAGTTTTTGACTTGTCCTTTGGTGTAGACAGTTTCGTTGATTTCGTCTTTTCTCTTCTGTCATTTACTTTCTTTAACGCGTATTTCTTTGATGACACGCCTTTGGAATATTTTTTATCCTTCTTTGTCGACAAAGTTTGAGATTCTGTGCCCGATCGCGATATATTTTTACTTTCTTTCGTTGCTTCGGTATTAGCCTTTTCATCATTTACTATGCATATTTCAACCTCTGATGACGAAGACGAAGTTAAAATTGGATGGCTTTTTAATTGTTTTTGTTCTGGTGTCGACGGCGACTTCGTGAGAGCCTTGGTCTTCAAGTTGGTGTCGGATTTGATAACCTTCAGAAAAAAAATCACATTTAACAAACCAATTAGAAATTTTAAGATTGAAATACTTAGAAGTAAATTCAACTTCATAAACAAATATTTTATAAGAAATAACAAGACAGTCTAAAAATTTAAAAGTACTATCGGCATTAGCTAGCCGTCATCACCATCGAACTAAACTTGTGCATCAAAAAAGTTCGAGTTGTATAGCTGATATCTAGACATTGGATCATCACACAAGACAATTAGACTCCTAAAGTCATCAGTACCTTTTTTTAAAGGTGTTCGGATAAACCAGGCATGAATCCGGACATGTTCGTAACTTGTTAAATATGTGTGTCTGTATTTTTCCCACACTGCTGACAAAATCCCTCAATACCAAAACTTGCTAAATGGCAGCCTTCAGTATTTACAGGGGGGGGGGGGCGGAGGAATGGGGGTGTCACATTTTACAACCCTGTTCTTGGGGGAGAGTCATCTTTTGAATTACAATGTTGGGGGGGGGGGGTAACATTTTATAATCCGTAGTTTTGTGACCAATTTGAAGATTCAATTATTGTAAATTTATATTTTAAGTATACTTGAGCATGGAAATGTACTTGACATTCCAAAGTATACTTTAAGTATGATGATTATGATAATGATGATGATGATGATGATGATGATGATGATGATGATGATGATGATGACGATTTAGTTTTGAATGTCATAGAGCACACGGACAGTGATACAAATACTGACTCAAGTAGTGCCAGTGAGTCAGATTAAAGTGACACGATAATGGCAATACTGAAGGTGAGGGTGGTGATGATGATGATGACAATGGTATCATGGAACTTTTACAAGTGACCAGATCAGACAGAGTATGCACAACATGGAAAGCACATTTTAGATACTAACTAGAGTGTGTATGATTGTAACGAAGTTTAGTATACGGCCGTGTATAGTTGCCTTCAACTTCACTTGTTAACTCTTAGATCGAATTACCAAAGTCTCAGCACAACACACTCACTAGATATACAGGCAAGCACGCAGAACTTCTTGAGAAGGAGTTGTGAACTTTATTTAGAGCCAAGACAGCTCTCACCTCAAACCAGTCACAAAACTGAAGTCACAAACTAAAAAACCCATTCTTATAGCATTCCCCATCCCATAATAACACTACTTCCATCCCATTGGCTACAAAGGATCACATGCTCTAAAATTGAATTATGATTGGTCATTATTTTTGGAAGAGTTACTAAACATAAGAAAGCTACCCTGGATACAAGGATTGTTTATCCAGGTGTAAAGGATTATCTCTTGTTGAATAGGTGTGAAAATTAATACCAAGACTTTCTTTTGAACTCAGAGTTACTTTGTTTTCACAAGTTCAATGTTCCAGGTGAGAGGATTATACTGAATTTCTTCAAAATGATAGTCACTGACAATGGTCATCGCCCTTTTACTAGAGGTCAAACTGATAACTCAATATTTCTTTTAACTCTATGACAATGATTATAAGAGAAAGGTAATTAGCCAGTACTTTACTGTTTGTCACTTTATATGTACAAATATTGCTTTCTAATACAGAAACTTGTATTTTGTATGTATACATATGATGGGAATATTGATTAACGTTCAGTATATGTAACTGTCATGGGGAGGGTCATGTTTTATAAAATGGGAAAAAGGGGAGGGTCACTTTTTACAAATGGAGAATGGGGGGGGGGGGTCATGTTTTATTTAACAGACCATGTGTGATTTCCTCCAGCCCTTTGTAAATACTGAGGCTCCCTAAATACGTTTTGTTATCAGAAAAATATCCTTATACAAAGTAAGAAATAGAAAAGAAACGTATAAAAATGAAATTAAAACACCCTCTTACACCAAATCAACGCACAAGCTGCCATAGATTACAATATGACTGTCTTAATTGCGGACGGAGGAATTCAGAATTCAATGTGACGGCGAAAGATTCGAGATTCGACTCCCCCCAGTCGCTACTACAATATATAACACTATATAAACACATGATTTACCTCAGATTTGAATTATAGTAATGACGGTTTCATACATGTTTCACTTGAATAACAAAATACACACGCTTCCCACGCAAGAATTTAGGAGTCCATTACAAATTACAGTTTTACTATATGTTTCTCTCTCGAATGGAAATACCGTGCGTACGTGTACAACAGAAACTGGGTCGTAGCATGCATATGAACACAAGGTTACAACAAGCAAACATAACAATATTGAAAATCACAAATACAAAGGGAAGCTTAAGTTTAAAGAATACCACTATATTTTTGACGAACATAAAACATACATTGTTAGCACATGAATAGACATTGACGAATAGTACAAATACAAACATTGACATTTCGCATTAAAATGATTTTACGAATACAAATATGTAAATTAACCCTCAGACAACTAACATGGAAGGTCTACCGTCTATGAATTAACCAATGAAAAAATGAATTTTCGAATGCAAATGGATTTTTTTATGCACGAAAATGTGTTTCATTGAATACTGCTACACATATGCTGTAACCGGTACGGACGTCTGTCCACCTCGAAATGGCGAAATCCGCTAACTTCAACGCCTGTTTGTGTATGGCTGAATTTAATAGGAGGCCAACTCGTAATTATGAGTGACGTAGACATTTCATATATCCAACGTACCTTAGATTTTGAATTTACTGCAGCTGTGGAGGGAGCAATCACAGTTTCAAGACTATTGGAATCTACATCTGCCATTACAACTGTCGATGCCTTTTGTATGGCTTTTTTTCTAGGTCGTCAGTAACAACTCTTTTACCAGGCAATTACACTCAATCGTCGAGGAGTACCAACAGGAATCAATGTACAGAGACCAACATGAGCACTAATGCAAGCTGATTTATTGCCAAACTCGGATCCTTAGCACCGTAAAAACACAATATACATATATGGCATAGAAACTGGGTGTTTCTACATAATTTTATGCAAAATACATGCAAGGTGACACGATTGTGATTAAACAACCAGTGATGAATAAACAATAGCAAGGAACTCAGGTGTGGTTTGCATTCAGGTAACGGTGTTACTTTGGTGTAAACCATTTGATTGGGTGGGAGGGGGGTGGGGGGCTGGAGGACTTGGACCCGATCAGAGGACCCAACAATTAATTTCAACCACCATACCCCTAACAGCACATGTTCTTTTTCGAGAGAGCAGCTCGACAGCATTATTTTTTGCCTAGTAGGGGTACAGTAATTAAAAAAATAACAACAGTATATGCTTTGAGTATTGTCGTCGTGTAGGATATTACTGACAACCCTAGTCCAGTGTCTGTCAATCATCACTTTTTATTTCTTTGATTGCTGTATACATACATACATACATACATACATACATACATACATACATACATACATACATACATACACACACACACACATACATACATACATACATACATACATACATACATACATACACACACACGCACGCACGCACACACACACACACACATACACACACACACACATATTGGTTGTAACTCGGAGTTTCACGCATTGCGCGATCATCAGACAATATATATATATATATATATATATATATATATATATATATATATATATATATATATATATATATATATATATATATATATATATATATATATAACTCGGTGGGTATCAATCTACTAAGACAGTGCTCTATACCGCAGTGGCAGAGCGTAATAGTTTTGGTAGTACTGGAACTCTTTCTTGGTTGTAACTCGGAGTTTCACGCATTGCGCGATCAACAGACAACTGATGATCGCGCAATGCGTGAAACTCCGAGTTACAACCAAGAAAGAGTTCCAGTACTACCAAAACTATATATATATATATATATATATATATATATATATATATATATATATATATATATATATATATATATATATATATATATATATATTACATATATATATATACATACATACATACATACATACATACATACATACATATACACACATACATACATACATACATACATACATACATACATACATACATCAGATTGAATTCAAGGTACTTCTGATAACATATAAAGCACTACATGACACGGCTCCACCATACATATCCCAGCTTCTGAAGTTTTATGAACTCAGCAGTAATCTATGCTCTAAGTCCAAGCTACTTGTCGAAATTAGTCCGGTAAAATCATCGTATGGGAAACGTGCTTTCTCCAATGCTGCAGCAGTCTAATTGTGAAGACAGTGTGATGAACTATCGTGTTTTAAAACTAAAGTGAAGACTCACCTGTTCAGAACAGCATTTTTAACATAAGTGACTTTTCTTTAATATTTTTTTTTGCTTTTATTACAGGTGACACTTTCTAGTGACTGATTCTTATTTATCATTAGTGACTTCTAGAAGAAGTGACTTTTTGCTATCACAAGTACTTTTTACCAGTGATTCTTGTGCATCATTAATGAATTTTATTACATGGGACTCTTTATATTGTCAGTGAACTTTGAGACTCTTTTAGTATGTTTTACACTAGTAGTTTTTATCGTTTTTTGTAGTGTTTCAGCGCCTATGAACTTTTAGGATATATGGCGCTTTACAAGTGATATTATTATTATTTATTATTTATTATTCCAAAAGTAGTTAGTAAAATTGGAAAGTAGGCGGTAAAGTTGAATAGAAGTTTGAGCACAAAATGTTTCACTTGTCTGTAGTTTGAGGGCGCAAAATAGGGCGGGTCCGGGAGGAAGGTTTCAAGTCCCTCCTCCCGCCCCTGGAGATTTTTGACATTCAAGGACTAAAAAACCCACTTTCTGGTGATATGTTAACATATCGAGGTATTAATAAAAGTAAGTAAACTTTTTAAATGAAAATGCAAGGGAGCAGTGTGTGTGTGTGTGTGTGTGCGGGGGGGGGGTACCCTAGAAAGTTTTGAAATTAAGGACTAAAAAGTGCTACCTGCATGGTGTTATTGTAACAGTCATGTTGAGGTGATAACAATACCATCTCCCGATCACAATTGAAATTTGAATTCAGAAAACTAACACCGAGAAAATTTCCCAAAGTATATTGTTGCATGCCGTACCATTAACAAATATTTATCATTCGAAATAAAATAAGTTTTAGTCACACACAAATAAACGATATGGGGGGGGGGGGGGGATATGTGACTTCTACGAATACTTGTTTTTCCTGCTTTTGACCGAAAATCTCTTGAAAATCCTCCGGTCCCTCAGAAATCAAATGGTTTACCCCTTACAACAATGTCAAGGTCGCCTTTGTTGGTATATCATTGTTCACACTATCAGCAAGGTGGAATCTGTGTTGAAACAATAGTGTCAACATATTGCATAAGAGTGACGTGGCCACGAAACTACAATCTATATTCATTTGCCATCTTTATTTATGATGTAATAGATGTAGGTTTATTGATGTTACAACTATTTTGAATATGGAACATCACAGAAAACAGTAAACAAAGGACGCAAATGTAAAATCACGGATAATCACAGTCCATGGAAGTACCACCCATTTCCATACACAGTCCTTCTAGTATAAGAGAGACGACTCTTTGCCCCGATGTCAAGCTTACTTGTAGATTTTTGAGATGATTGCTATGAGATATTTATACGCACTAACATAGCAATGAAAGTCAGGCTATTTAAAACAGATATAGACGTGTTGGACTTGCCATGCATTCGCTTGATTGAATACACTTTTTGCCTCGAGCTACATGGTATTTAGTCTAGATGCTAGACCTCGGATGTTCTTCCGATACAATACGACACATGACCAACATCGCTATCGTATCGGAAGAAAGCCCGAACGTCTAGCAGCAAGACTGTACATGGTATTTTGAGCTACATTTATCAAACGAGATGATTTACATATATATGATTTACATATATGTTACGTATCTTGTTATTCTCCAACCATCTTCATGTCTGTCATGAGTACAAGAAGTAGTGGATGCTTTCTTATCAGAAAATACCTATATCCATATTATATGACACTACGATGTCCTTCCACCAACTTTGCATTTTTAAAAAAAATGGAAAATCTAAATTATTTTCTTCGTTATTCTAGACAGTATACAAGGCAGATCATAGGGTAAAGAACAGATAATCAATTTTGTTCTCGCGATTTTCCGAATTTCTAATATTATTTTCTCTACATTTCAAATAAAGTTTTAAATGTGGTTTCCTCTCACCACCCCCTCCACTATTTTCTTCTGTTACCACTGTCTTATCAGATGTTTTCCAACTTTGCATTAATTAGCAGATTGCTAATCCTAGAACAAACTCACGTTCTTAAAACTAGTAACACGTTGCACGGTAAGTGTAAAAATCTACTGGTCCAACTAATGGCAGTATACGTGTTACCACAGACAAGTATCTTCTTAATTGCCTGTAGTGTTACCTCCATTAGTCGGATTAGTGGATGTAACACTCACTGATTTTCGGAAAATCGCGAGAACAAAATTGATTATTCGTTCTTTACTCTATGATCTACCCTGTAAACTTCCCTGTGGCTAGATTAAGCCATGTCTGGTCTATATGCACCAACAACAACCGTGGTGTCTCAATAAAAAGCGAGAACTCACCGACATATTGATAGCGACGTTTAGCGTGGTGTCAGTATTGTCTTGAATCGATATACACACTTGTTGGATATTGGAGTCAATTTCTGTGGACACTAATTGAATCGATTCCTCAGAATGAACTTGGACTTCTTCAGACAACTGGCTGTTGGATGACCATTCGATCACCTCATCTCCTTTAGACAAACTCATCTCACAGGATCTTTGGAATGACTGCTCCGTGATGCACTTTTAGTGCTGTATTTCGACAGAAAGTCGAACCGATGTGACCACTTTATCAGTTGGACCATGGACATCCATGGTTGGACAAATACAAGGCCGATAACATGAACGACAATGACAACCATGGAGTTCAATAAGTGGCAAAGCCTATCTTTCACCGTATTACTTCCCCGGGGGGCTACTCCCCTTATATGAGTATACGTATATGTGCCGCCCTTTGGGGTGCATTTTCTAACCCTTTTGGTCTAAAATGGGGTGTTTTTTCGAGTTGAAGAGTCTAAAATGGGATCCACTTTCCATTATTTTTTATTTTGCTTGGTCTAAAATGTGGTCCACTGTCCTTACCAATCGTAATTGCCATTAATTGCCCCAAAATGTTGCCTTCTAAGGAAAAAATAGTTCGGTCTAAACTTTCATCTTTTAGAATCCTGTAATGGTCTAAAATGGGGTCTTGATTTTTGGTCAAAGTGGGTCTAAAATGGGGTCTGGGGTTTCCAGCACTGGCCACACACCCATACCAGAGTTGGCTATTGGTACCGCCCCCGGGATAACTTCTTATGTATAGGGATCATGTAGCATACACCCCATACCCTAATTTTCACGGTAAGCCGTTTTGCAAATAGACTAAAGGACAAAGTCAACAAAGTTTTTGGACTGTATTATCAAAAACTTTTGCATGAATAAATATTACACGAAGTGTAGCTATCCTTGGCCTTGAATCTGAAGACGGATAGCCTTTAGACTATAGTCCTGCTTGCAGACGAAGGAATAAAGTTTCTGACAACGACTGTTTCCTTCTCTCGGTGTTTTTGTCAGAATCGAGTCCCGACCCACTCCGTCTGCAGCAGGACCACCCCTAGACTAGATTCACTTTATTAATGTTTCTTTCTTTAGCGGACCAATATTACATGAAAACGGGAAATCTTTTCATTTCAGGCTCCCAATCATTACAAATCATACGGCAGGGAGCAAACAGACATCGTAGTCTATTATATACTACTTTTTTACCATGACACATCACCGCTTTATAGTCCATATTGAATATACACGTGTTTACTTTAGGGCCCTATCATTATTTATGGCTGGGGGGGGGGGGTCTCCAGAAAATTTGAGGGGTCATTGGCAAATTCAATACAGATCGTTACAGTCACCCCTGGGGGAAGGAATTGCTGAAGTCGTGGGCACTGGTTGTTCTCAATTATTTTCCGGTCAAATTGATAGAAAGCATGATAAAATCAAATGAAAATGGATTGTTACATAACAATAACATTCACCATAAACACTGGAGTGAAGGATCAATGACCTCGGGTGTACATCCTTTCAGAAACAAGTCATTGAGAATGACATAGTCCCAGCTATGATTGGATTTTAAGGAATTATCACTACTCTGATCACGCAACAACACTTGTGAACCTAAATCAAACAGACTTAGATATGTTGTGTCTGCTTGTTGGACATGGAACATGCCTACAACAATAAAGGATGGGTCGGGTATGGGGGATCATACCACGACGAAAATGGATATGCACGTGTATGTCATAGAACACTGTCCTAATACCAACTTTGAATGAGATCTGTTCAAGCATGTCTGAGTTATGGCTTTGGACATGGAAAATTCACAAACAAAATGGCTGCTAGGCGGCCATATTGGATCGTATCATGACAACAATGGATATGCACATGTATGTCATAGAACACTGTCCTAATACCAACTTTGAATGAGATCTGTACAAGCAAGTCTGAGTTATGGCTTTGGAAACAAAATGGCTGCTAGGCGGCCATATTGGATCGTATCATAAAACAAATTGACGTGCATATGTATGTTGCCCCTGTACCAAGTTTGAAAAAAATTGGTCCAGGCATCTCCAAGAAACGGCTGCGGACGGACGGACGGACGGACGGACGCACAGACGCACGGACACACGGACGCACAGACACACAGACAGACGGAACCCAATCCATAAGTCCCCGTCCCGGATTTTGTCCGGCGGGGACTAATAACTACTGTACATGTTTTGCCATATGTTTAGCTGAACTTGGGCATTTTGCCCTCTATAAAGCAACCTTCAGTCACTTGTCGTATTGGGAGAAAGCCTGAAGGTCTAACAGCTTGACTAAACAATAGTTTTCCTGTGAATAAAATAGCTGAATTTTATTACATTTCATTTTAGAATAATATAATTTTATTTTTTCTGTGGACAAATTTAAAAGAGCAAAGTGCTTTGCAGTGCTATCCATAGACCCTCAGCCTCTGGGTGGAGGGTCTATGTGCTATCTAAGTAAACAATAATCCCCCATACCATTAAAAGTAGGAATACCATTCTCGCCAACCAGAGTACAAATTCTCCCGACGAAACGAAAAATGATACTTTTGATGGTGTATCTCGGAGAGCACCTTAAAAGAGCCTGTGGTTTATGGTGATGATGACTACATGAGATTTGAGTAACTTCAGGACATATAGAATTGCAAGACAATAACAATAATTCATAACTATTTTGTAGGTTTACATTTTTACTACTCAGTGACTAATCCCTTAACTTCAAAGACCACAAATGACTCTCCAAGTATAATTTTAAAACATCTTTTATTTTTGTCATGTTTCTTGAATTCTGCCGATAACATCTAATTTGTAAATAGTGATTCTTCCAAAAAAATCTGTACTATCATTAAATACTATTTTAAGTTTGGTTACCATGGCACTAGAAGAAATAGGAAATCTGTGAAGGAAAAATAGTTAAGGTAACACAACCCAATAATGGAATAGTTAAGAAATGGTGTGATCATGGTATAATAATGAGAAAGGATATGTACTTTGATGACAACATATTGGTCAATCATTCATTTTGCCAAGTTTATTTTTTGGTGCAATTTTAAAACTTTTTTGTCTGATAGCATAAATTTGCTAACTTATCTATCTATTTATTGCATCCCCTTTGGACCAGGGGCTCAAAACTAACCAAAGCTAACCTTTAATACAGGTTTCTTTAAAAACACCTCGGCTAGTCTTGTTTACATACTTTTTACACATAAGGTGACACATGCACACTTGACTTGCCTTGTTGTAACATGATTCAAATGATCCAGCTACTTCTACTGGGATTATATCAGCTAGTCACAAATGTTTAAAAAGCTAGAATCTTCATTTTACATGGAAAAAGATTTAGTGATTTCATTTTTGACTGACTTCTGCCTACAAACTGCTCATGTTCACTACTTCTACTTATGGGTAAAGTTCATTAATTTGCCAATAAGTGGCCGGCTTATCTCTTTGAGCTGTGTGCATATATGTCTGACTTCTACCTATGCAGCCAAAAACCTAGTTTGCTTACAACTCTTACTGGCCAACATCTCCTATCTACAAGCTGGTCATGTTCTGAGTCGGCCATCTGTTATGCATTGTTTGGCCAAGTTCAAAACCTGTCATTTTCTCCAGTCTGAGTTAGCTAACTAACTTTCAAACTGGCCAACTTCTCCTATCTACAGGCTGGTCATGTTTTTAGCTGTTGACTCTGATGTATTGGTTGGCCAAGTTCATAACTGGCCAATTTTTACTGTCTTTTATTGGCTGGCTAGCTGGCCAACATCTCTTGTCTACAAGCTGGTCATGTTTTAAGTTGTTGACTCTGATGTAGTATTGGTTGGCCAAGTTCAGAACTGGCAAATTTTTTCTGTCTGTAAGTTAGCTAAATTTCTAACTGGCCAACTTCTCCTATGTAAAGGCTGGCCATATTTTAGCTGGTTGACTCTGGTGTATTTGTTGGCAAAGTTCATAACTGGCCAATTTTTACTGTCTGTATAAAGTTGGCTAAATCTCTAACTGGCCAACTTCTCCTATCTACAGTCTGACCATGTTTTTAGATGGTCAACTTTTATTAATTGGTCAGCCAAATTCATAACTGGCCAATTTCTCCTGTCTAAGAGTTGGTTAAATTTCTAACTGGCCAACTTCTATACAATTGCACAATGAGTTCATAAATGGCCAATTTCCCCTGCATATTAGTTGGCCAATTTCATAATTGCCAAATTTCTTGTTACTGTACCATGATTTTGACATCTAAGCAGACACTAAGAAAACTCGAACTGATTCACCAACTTTTGACAAAGAAACAAAACAAAGGATATTTGTAATGAGTTAACATCTTCTGGATAAAATTCTGTTATTCTTGTAAATTCATCTCCATGGAAACCATCAATGCAGCACTCTTTGCCCACAAAACCACCTTGAAATTGTATCTGTAATTCTTCTATCTTGACAGGGTTGGGAAAATTCAATAATACCCACTGCGGTGACCCCTGCATAGAAATCAACAATAACATCATTGTATATTCATGATGGCTGAATGGTTAGTTTGGCTTGGAAGCAATGTGATTAAAATCTCATGTGGTGAATACGGCTCGATTTCTTTATTTACCTGTTTCTTTGTTGTGATGGTGGTGATCACTTACAGAACAACAAAATTGAAAACACACAACACTAAACAAGTGAAGTAGATGTAAATAAAGAAATCAAGCCGTATTCACCACATCTGATTTTAGTCAGATTGGCTTGGAATGTGCAGCTTGCAGGTTTGATCCTCACCACAGTCATTTGTTTCAGAATGACTAAAGTCCTTGGGCAAGATTTGAACATGATTGTGGTTGCATGATGGAGGCTGCAATGTGACTGCTTAAATCCTATGCGCTTAGGGATGATCACGCAATGTTGCACAAGCTCAATAAAGGAACATGCCCCTCAGCAATCTTTTAATGAACAAATATTTCTGAAACTGGCATCCATCAAAATTGAATGTATGTGATTCCATAAAGATACAGCATACATACTATTAGCATCTTAGGATGAGATCCAATGAAGATGACATTTTGATCGAAATCTATATATACATAACCAGTGTATGCAAGTAGCAACTTATGGTAGCCTATCTAGATGGAAAGATTCAGATAAGATATTTGCCTTCCTATCAAACACTCTCCAAGAAAGCAAAATGTCAAATTCAAGTCTATGCTTGCAAGTAGATAAGCTACATCTAAAGCAGTCAGATAAACATTGATGCCATATACTACAGTGACATTCACTGACTGCATGATTGCACTCTCTAGAATTGTAAGATACATTTGTGTCATTCCACCCACAACCAGAAGGGCTATCGGCTGATGTGTGAGGGCACCTCAACATGGCGTCTCTTACAGACTATGGATGAGTTCAGTGTAAAAGCCATTTGTGATCCGTTAGCTCAACTGTCCACAGCACTGATCTGTGACTATGCTCATAGCAGACCAGAGTTAGCACTGTCACATATCCAGAGAGGCTAGCTAACTGATTGCAATTGGTTTTTATCTGAATGTGCCCATAGCAACAAATTAAAATTTGCTTGATGTATCACTGATGTACAGCATGCTGTTTGATGTTCCCCTAGTCCTTACTATGTGAACCACAAGGAAACACAGTAACTATTAATTATCATTTTGACCCATACCGGAAAATGTATGTTGCAATCGAAGGCACAATGAAAGTTAATTGACTTGGGCAAAGAACTGAAAGAGAAGTTACTTAACGTTTGATGGCACATACCCAGGTGGTAATACTGACATCAAGAGAAACAAAAAGGCAACTAGATGTTTGAATGAAATTACATACATACATTTATTGTCTTCAAGGATACAACCTGGTACAGATATAAACTTTGCAGACACACATACCTGATCTGAATTCCAGCAAGTTTCTTCACAACCATCAAACATATACTTTTTACCAAATTGTTTGACATCCCGATTTAAGACGGAACTGACTCTGAAATTAGAAAGTATAAAAAGTCAGATTAGGTATCATTGGTTCTGGTAATAACTATTGGATGACACAATAGTATAGTCTGGAGGCTATCTGTGGTTTCAATCTTCTTTGATCTCTCGCTCCCCCCCTCTCTCTCTCTCTCCCTCTCCCTCCCTCCCTCCCTCCCTCCCTCCCTCCCTCCCCCCCTCTCTCTCCTCTCTCTCTCTCTCTCTCTCTCTCTCTCTCTCTCTCTCTCTCTCTCTCTCTCTCTCTCTCTCTCTCTCTCTCTCTCTCTCTCTCTCTCTCTCTCTCTCTCTCTCTCTCTCTCTCTCTCTCTCTCTCTCTCTCTCTCTCTCTCTCTCTCTCTCTCTCTCTCTCTCTCTCTCTCTCTCTCGTCTAGTCAAATCTAATCCGGTGAAAATCTAGCTTTAGTACATGCTGACAAAAGTCATGTCAGTATATTCTAGACAATATCTGTGAGCTTGATTTTTCTCCACATCTAGTCAAATGAATATAATCTTTAGAAAATTTATAAACCTCCTGCTGGGGAAAGGGCGAACAGCAGATATATAAGTGCACAGGGTATGTCAGTAGTAATCCATCACACACTCACAGGTAGTTCTAATTGGTTACTTTGTTCAATTTACAACAAACTACCTCCAGTCTGAAAGTAAGTCACATGACAGCGCGATAACATCATCACGTTCATATATCAATACTCTAATAGCATTTAACAACTGCTGTATGCACTGGTATCAGAACGAAATGTTGTTCTCGAAAACTCGCTTGACTTTACGGACAGATTGATCAGAGAAAATTGAACCCAGATAGCTTCTAGACTATGTCAGTAGTAATTAATCCACCACACATTGGTAGGCACTAATTGGGTAATTCTGTCAATAAAAACATGATCCTTGATCCTGATATACAAATTATGTTTACATCATAACTCTAACTGCCACCTACAAGTTTGAATGTAAGTAACATGATAAGGCCATCGGACTCAAGTTGGAATAAATACAGCTGTTGGTGGTAATTTAAAATTTGGCACAGAATGTGATTCTATACATCCATTTTGACTAGACATGAGCGAGATCGAAGAGAATTGAAGCCAGGGATAGCTTCTAGACTACTGTATATTAAATGTAGTACAGCGTTTACAAAAACCTAAGTTTGCTTTACGAAACTTTTCAATATAACAATTGAACAAAGTAACTGGCAATGGAACACAGGAACCTCAGTCTACATTTTGTTACACGGTACATCTTGTTTACATAAATTACAATATTATAAACAAATAAATAAACAAGACAACAAAAATATACGAAATATCAATTTTATCCCCCACAAACGTAACAGTCATAGAAGGTAAAGACTACCACATAAATTAAATAACAAACAAGTAATTTTTTAGTGTATCACCATTTTAGTAAATATTGCATATCAATATTCCTTGCATATTATTATTATAACATCAAGAACATTAACTTAAACTGATCAGCCCACAAGTGACTGTGATCAAAGTTCATCCTGAATGGAATATTAGGATTTGAGGATCAAGTTTAATTGTATTTGTCCTCGGTGGTTATTCTTATTTTCATTTCATTTACCCATGTTGATCCTGCAAGGCCAATAAATACAATGTATGGTTAATTTTGCTTACCGTTTGTTTACATCGAGGTTTATCAAGGAGGCCGCCATCTTATTTTGGGCATGGTCTTCTCGATTTCAGGGCGTAGAGGGCTCACTCTCTCTTGTTGACCAGCTGGGGATTGTAAACATGTAAAAAATGTGGCTCCTCGAACGTTAGTGGATGTATTGATGTACATTTGTATATACATGTCTGGACTGCAGAAATACATTTTTTTTTCGAATGACACGTTTTCCTAGTACATTTTACAGGTATATACGGACCACTCCAAGCATGCCTAAAAAGAAAAGTCCGCAGACCAAGGGAAAGGTATCACAGAGAATGTGACTGTCTACTTTGATAGTTGTATAATATAATAATTTGTAGTTTGAATTACATTATTAAATTAAATATAGAATTAATCGGATTTGGAATATTGCAGTATAACAATGACAATAGTGTTTAGGATACAGTCAGAAGTTAATCACAGGCTTTTTAAAATGTCTTTGTGTCTTTGCAAACATTTTAGTCATGTCAAGACTTTCAAAACACCATATTTTACAGAAAGAAATTAGTGTTGTGTATATATATATATATATATATATATATATATATATATATATATATATATATATATATATATATATATATATATATATATATATATATATATATATATATATATATATACAGGTATATACATAAATTATATCATTGCAAGCTTGGATATAAGAATATTCAATTGCCTTGTAATATCTGATGATGTGTGTGTACAATCCATAGAGAGAAGTTGGTACACTGTTGTCTGCTTGCATGCTAAGTTGACTCATGTAGTCTAATGTACATATCAGTATAATCATGTAAGTATATGATATCAGTTGCTTGGAATGTAGCAATTAGGAAGTTTTACTGCTGGCCATATGGATTACAGTATATGTTGTCATGGACACTACAAGCCTTTCATTTGATCATTCATCAATTTATCTTTCTGTACTTATAATAATTGAACAAACCTGTTCAGGTTGAAGTTACAGTATTTAAGTTTATACATGCACCCTACTCAGAATTCCATGCAGGTCCATGTGTTTTATTACAGAGGCCAAATGAAAGTGATACAAAATCTGCTGGTCAAGTGAGTCCTGCTGGTCCAGTTAAAACCAACAAGGATGGCTCCATCAGTATCACCATACAAGCTAAACCAGGAGCCAAGCAAAATGCTATCACAGGTATATATATATATACATGTAGTCTGATTACTCTAGTCCAGTACAATGTTTGAATCCTATGTTCAGATCTAGCCTTGGAGGATGAGGATTGGCAAGAGGGCATAAGGGAGGTATAATGCTTTATGACTGGGGTTGGGAGGGTGTGTGGATGGGGGTGGAAGAGTCAACAAAGAACCTTAAACAATTTGAATATCCATCCCCCCTCCCCTGTTCTGCACAAGTTTTTTGAATGACTCCCCTAAACTATCACATTTGCTGATATAGTTGTCCAGTGACTATAGATGTGGCATTCACAATCATTCTGTCATCAACATCAAAGTTGGTCAGTTTGTCCCCACCCCTCTTCCTTTCCTCATTATTCAAGTGATCGCCTCCTCTTTGTGTACATGGGATTTTCAAGTAACTTTTTTCGACCTATATTCCTCTGAACCCCCAGCCATAAATAATGACAGCTCCCTAACCAGTACTCTTTGCAAAGAAAACAAAGTGTGAATTGTGATTATACAGTGGATAAACCTCCTTATACATTTATACCAGCATTTCCCAATTTTATCGTACGAGGGAAGAAAACTTATTTCTTTATTATATTTACTAAGAAACCCAAATAATTATGATTTTTATTTGCACATCATATGAAAACATTTTTGAAAAATCTTCTATATGTGATCAACGAAAATGGTAATTTTTCACAAATTACCTTGTATAGATATATCCAGTGACAGTGTTGGTGTACAAATTGCTGCACCACCAGTCGATGGAGAAGCTAATACAGAACTTGTCAGATATCTTGCATCAGTACTCAGTCTTCGGAAAAGTCATGTAGAACTGGATAAGGTGTGTAGAATTTGTAGTAGCCAGCGTCTACTTGATTGAGCTGTGATTCTGCTTCACTCATTCACTATTATCCTTAGGGAGAGGAGGACAGCAAAGTCACATATCTAGTGACTGTGACGTAGACAAATTTGCAGTTTATTTCTGAGATGGTTTTATAACTGGTGGTAATCTGAACTCGAGCATTATCATATGAATTACTTACCATTCTTGTTATGAAACCTGATAAATGTTGAGGTTTTGACTGTTGAAACCCCTATTTTTAGGGTGTAATCACATAGACGTACTAGAAACTAAGTCATTATTCCATCCTAATCCTGCCAGGTCTGTGTTTGTTAGTAGTTAACCTGAAGTGGGTTAAAAGGTTAAACCCAACAATGAATTTACCAATTTTAATGAAATGCATAGGTATGTCAAGATAATACAACAGATATGTTACAAATAATACAGCATACAAACCCATTAATTCAGATTATGTGACCATCAGCGGTAATATTTTAGTTTCACATGGTAATATCTTTTATCTATGTGTTTACTTCGGTTCAGTTCCTTTAGCTGTTTAACGAAACCTTTACTACTGATGTTGATGAACTTATTTGAATTTTTTGAAGTTGAATTTCATGCAATTCTCTGTACACTATAGCTGAATCCATTTGCTCTCCTTTGCTTCAATTCCTGTACAGTGAATATACATGCTATACTTGCTGTGCAAGTATCTCAGTATAGGTTTTGTCCTCAGCTAGTAGTACATATACATGCATCATATGCTGCATAGTCCACTGCAGTACACCCATGATGATGCTGAAGAGACATCAGCAGAAATGTGGGATTCACTTGCAAGAAATATTGTGATTATATGAGTAGAAATTTTGATTAAGTTAAGCCAGAGTCCATGAACACTCATTCTAGCATACCGTATTGCTGATTTGTTATTTATTTTCTACTTTCTAGGGTTCAAAATCAAGATCCAAGACCATCAAAATAACAGACACAAATTTATCAGTGGATGAAGTTGTAGATAAATTAACCATGGAGAAAGACAGTTGACAAATGACACATTCAAACTATTTATGTTTAGTGTTCCCTGGTTTATTATTTTTTTAATTGTGTGCCTCATTTGTTACGTACCTCAATATACACATGTAATCTTGTCATTGTTTGAGATAGGTACATCTGAGATACTTGCTGGGGTGGGGATGGGGGTGGGGGAGGGGGTGGATGTTGGGGATGGTGTGTGTGTGTGTGTGTGTGTGTGTGTGTGTGTTGGATGGGGTGCTAAAATTAAGCTCTTATTGCCCAAGGGCATTATGGAGGAAAATGTAGTACCTCATTAAAACTGCTATTTTTAAAAACACACGCTGTCAAATATTGGCAATCTAACCAGAAAACATGACAAAAATCAACATACATTCCAACATGTAACATTCACTTGGCATATAATAAATATAATTATACCCCCCAAGTATAGGAGCTTGTGCCTATGGATTGGGATGGTCAATCAAAATCAATATACATTTCCCACCATATAACATTCGCTTGGCATGTAATAAATATATTATGGCCCTGAGTATAGGAAATTATACCTACAGAGAGGGAATTGGTTGATCTGATCAGTTTGCACAAATACCCATATTGAGCAGTAATGCAGTAATATATCATATGTAAGGGGTACATTTCAGTGTCTGAATGTATTTATCTTGGGTATGTGTGTCACTGTGTATGTAAGTATTTGAATGTGTTCTGTATGTTTGATATTATCTGATATGCCCAAAGGAAAATTTCCATTGTTTGTATTTCATTTAAACAATAATGGTTTTATATAGATACTGAAGTGACTTTATACTGCTTAAATATGATTATCATAGTATAAAAGTTCATAACATATGCAAAATAGAAATTGTAGATAGTTGATATCACGGAATTTATAAAGTTCAAATTAGATTATGACATTCGTTTATACTTTTATAACTTTCAGCAATACATGTAGTCAAGACTTTGTAATCTGTTGAAGTAAATAAATAAATGGGTAAATACAGTAGCTGGATTTGTAAGGAGAGATGTTATTAACAGTGATAATGAAATTCTACTGGTATTTACTTTATGTCTATCTGAATGAATGAATGAATGTGAACCATTGATCGATGTTATCAGCTCAGTGCCGTGTGAGGGCGCTGCATAATCAAATGACCTCACGATGCCCCACGATTGACCTTGTTCGCCATTTTTAATTTTGCCGGCTGCTGTGTGGTGCCTGTGCTTCGTAACTGTATCAAAATGTCGATCATACAGAGGCTAGTTGGACGTAAATATATTGAACTTGCGAGAAATTGGTGAGTTTAATTTGTGTACGAGTATCACTGTCATTTTTATGCTTTATCGTCTTATACAAGTCGGAATTACGACGAGTAGAGGTTCTGACGCTAGTGAAACGACGTCCCCTATAGTGTACAGCGTTACTAGTACTCGTTACAATCTTCCGCACACGTATACACTTCATATCACTCGGTACAGTAGTATTGTAGTGTTATAGTACCAAATGGATGATAGATATGACAAACCAGTCCACAGTTACATCATGACCACTGTTACGTCAATTTATAGCAGTATAGTGTATTTACGAACCCCAACAAAAAATCTACACTCCCACCCCCTGTAGGCTACAGACCCATAAAACCGGTAACTCTCCCTTGGTGATATATCCCCATTTCTACCCATTTTAGTGAACAATATGACGATGGGTGTATTTACCACCATATTATGATACCCTAAATTCTATTTCTAGTATCTGATCTATGCCATGGTCATTAGAATTATTCCATTTGGTTACATACAGATTCATTGGTTTTGTTACTACTATGTGACATTTGGTGAAAATCGTGTACTGTAATTTTGTCACAGATAGGGAGGAGGACACTTACGGTACTTGTAGGGGCCATAGCCAACCTTTCCTTGATGTCCCATTGTTGGTGTAGTTCTCTGCATCTCCAAAATAGTCTGAAATCCTTGCTTTCTCGGGGTGATATTACAGAGTATATTGGCTATATCATGTACATTGTAATGTTACTAAGGCCAAGACTATGGTACTGGCTGCAAAGACCTGCAAAGTAATCTGATGGGTGCTGGCCATGATGGGTATTGTGCCTGACAGGCACTAAGAGTTTATGCAGCCCAGTTTTCACATGTTTGTTTATAAACGTATACCATAGACTTCACCACTGACTGTATGTTGTACTCACAGAACACAAAGTAACAAAGCACAAAGACATCTTGTAATTTCTGGCCAATCTATGTATAACATGAAAATCATACTCCAAACCACTCCATTTTATGCCTAAATGGTAACAGATCAACCACCAAAACCCATGATTCTCATTCCTGATCTCACGATGGCAAGCGTTTGTTGTCTGTGGCCAGTGACTCTCTATACCAGGATTAGATATTGCTGCTGATACAAATGTAGTAAGATGAGACACTAGCACTAATCATGGAGTTCCCCTCCCTGTTTAGTTTCACTTCCCTCCCCCCCCTCAAAAACTTTAAATTTGTATATTGAAACAAATACATACATAAAATGAGTTCGTCTAAGTTTGCTTATGTATTGTTTGTATTGTCTTGTTTACTGTAGGAAAAGTACTGGATACACATGGACTGCTGTAGCAGGGGTTGGCGTTATCTGGCTGTGTAATTGGCAAGCAGTGTTAGGTTATGTACCATTCATCAAGGATCAGTACAAAAAAGATGATGAAGAATCATAGTTTGCACTTAAATGTAAGTGAACACAGTTAGAATTAAGTACCCGTGTGAGGGCGCTAACCCGAGGAGATACGGTAGTAGTTCTGAACTTAGTCTGTATGAGGGCGCCTGTCATGGCATACCTTACTGACTTTTCTGAATTGAGATTGTAAATAATTTACCTTGGTGAATGTATTTATTGCACTATACTGTATAGTGCTTTTAAGAATGAGATACTATTTTGTTCAACTTCGAGCAATTCTATGGATTTC
Organism: Glandiceps talaboti; assembly: GCF_964340395.1. Lineage (NCBI taxonomy): Eukaryota > Metazoa > Hemichordata > Enteropneusta > Spengelidae > Glandiceps > Glandiceps talaboti. The sequence goes on along the minus strand of NC_135560.1, from coordinate 8,588,001 downwards.
TTGAAATATATGTTGAAATATATGAAAACCAGGATCTGCATTGTCAACACACTTGAGCGGCAAGAGGCAGAGAGGTAGATAACTAATTGACGATTTTCCAGTTCCAAGATGCATTGTGTAAGACGAGGTCACATTTAAGGTTACATTTTGGATGGAATTGTTTGTGTTACACCTAACTTAAATCACATTTACATGATGGAAATATGGAAAGACTTTGACCTCTTTCGGACAAAGACTAAATACCATCATTGACAGGATTTTAGTTGTGAATCCAGGGTACAGTCAGGTGACAACCATCCCCCAAGTAGCATATGCAAAACTGTCTATGTACAGAATACATGGCGTTGTGTGTAGAGGTGTGCGATAATCTTGGAACTGACCGCACGTCCATCACACCGTACATCTTGATTTGAATTTGCTAACGATGGAAGGTTGTCAATCAAAATTGAAAGCTTGTAGAAATCTGATGGTGTTCTATTTGCATTTTATCTTACAGAATGATGTTTGTGGTTTCCTGTAGTGGTTTGGTTCTATTTCCAGATGTTTACCCCAGCTCTTCAACTTGTCCATGAAATTCAGAAGATATTAACACTACTCCTAGACGTCCTTAAATCTCCAGCGTTTCAGTGTAAAGTCTGTTTGCTAGCTTCACTCGCTGCATTTTGTACAAACATTACTTTTAGGAAGTAAAGTCTATGTAGATCACAAGGAGACGAAGGATTGCTTATTGTAATTTAAAACATGTTTAAAATAAAATTGTGTGTTTAAAAATATGTATATTGAGTCTTGTGTTTAATAGGCATGCTCAGTCGAGATGATCTACAATACTTGGCTATGACAGTCTTGTTCCCCAATAGTCGAGCAAACAACATTGCCAAGCCAGATAGTCAAGTCTCTAGATTAATACATGGATGTATAAGGGGAGATATACCTCAGTATTGTGTACTTAATATTGGGAAAGAAGTTGGTGGGCAGTGACCCAGATGAAACGTTATTTTATAATAGTAACACACCCCTGACGATGCTGACATTAGTTTATAATAGTAGTGTAGCATTACTGGATAAAATAATAACTTCAATGCCAAACTTAAGTCATATGGACATATACGATAAACTATGCCATTTAGTGTTAAAATTTCCCATTCATACTACAAACTTTCTACACGAAGCATTTAATCATAGGAAAACCTTTATTTATAATTAAAACGTATGTGATATTTATTTATGTATTTTGATATTTCTTTTGTGTCCTATAAGCCAGAGAGCTGGATGTGACTCTTTTGTTTGTCAATTTTATTTAAGCACTGTATAATTTAAATAAGTCCACATAGGACACCTTAATAAACAAAAACATAACATAACAGTAGTACACCCCTGACAATGCTGACAAGACTGTGAAAATTTGAGATTCACTTCCAAGAAATATTTTGACTCTGTGAGTAGAAATTTCCTAACTAAGTTTGAACCCAGAGTCTATGAACATTCATTCTCACATTAGTTTATAACTTTATGAAAAACAAGTAGGTGGTCTCTATAGCCCAGACAGACAAGGACTCTGACATACTGAAGCATGATATCACAAAACCTATGTCTTACCAAAGTAATGACAAAGCCAACTAAAAATTGACTTTGGACATACATAGGCTTCCAGAAAAGGAGAGCTATGTTTGTTATTACAGTTGCCATAAAAAGTGAACCACCATATCAGTATTAAAATCAACTGGAAAAAAACTAGTTTTTGAACTACGATTTTTGAAGTACTTTGCTGATCAAGAAATTTAAGAAAAGTAATTCCATTATGATGGTAAAAGGTTGGTGCATCTGATTGTTGGTGGAATGCATGAGTGACCTCTGGGGGTGAGGGAGTCCTAGGGGGTTACCCCTAACAGATCTGGAGGTTTTTTAATCTTTATTAAGGCAACCTTTAGGTTATTCATAGGCTTTAAGGTAATATTTCACAGCTTCGAAAGGTAAAGTTAATGTAAGTTTTACATGACACATAAAAATAGGTCAGGTAGTGTCCGTAACATTGGTATTACTATTGCAGAAGTAGTAAAGTCACTGGTATGTTAGAGAATTTTAGGTGTTCATACCTGCCACTATGTATAACAGAAACTGGAATCTGATGAGATGTGATGATTTGTAGTGTCGGTAATATGTAGTGTCAGAAATAGAAAGTATATAATGCATATTAATCCATTGATCCTGAAAAATAGAACAATTTCTTTTATAAACTATCTATGACGATTACTATACTATTACTGAACTTTCCAAATAGGCATGGACTTTATGCATTTTAACTTATTGAACATCCACATTTTTATTAAATATAGTGAATTCACAAGGTATCATTTCCTACATCATGTTTATCAACCCTGATCAGACTTCTCTAAATGTTGGCTGATAGGGTAGCACTACACTTACAGACTAGGTCAACAGACACTGTGGTGATGAAAACAGGATAGCAAAGTACATGTATGAAAAAGATGACACTTGATAAAACACAAACATACCAAGATATACACCCTCTTTCTTTTTCTTTTAGGTTGAGAGAAAGGTGTTACTAATATACAAAGACCAAAAATATCTTTATACAATATACAGTCTTTATTATTGCAAACCAAATCACACAATATAAGACAACATATGCTGTACATTACAGACTGGTAAAAGTCTTGTTTTGAAATGTAAAATGTCACCTAACATGAACAAGTTTATTTTATGGGAGGAGTAATAATATTAAATTGGATAAAGAATGACAAACTCAACTATGGAAAATTTGTGTACTTATTAGTGTAATCTGTATTAGAAAAAATATCAGTACACAAGTCAACATTAGACTGATTTAGAGGTTGGGAAGTACCGACATAGAAACTGTTTTTTTCATACTCCACCATCTCTCTCATTCTGCGTTGATATCAATTTGCTCCTAAATGCTGGTATAATTACAATTTAGTGTGAACAGACGATTCCTTTTCTTCTTGTATGGTCTTACACTGCCACATTAAGTGTGTTTCCATGTTGCCAGGATGTATGGCATCCATTCACACACTGCCACATGGAGTGTGTTTCCATGTAGCTAGGATGTATGGCATTCACTCACACACTGCCACATGAAGTGTGTTTCCATGTTGCCAGGATGTATGGCATTCACTCACACACTGCCACATGGAGTGTGTTTCCATGTTGCCAGGATGTATGGAATTCACTCACACACTGCCACATGGAGTGTGTTTCCATGTTGCCAGGATGTATGGAATTCACTCTCATACAGTTGTAGAAATGTTAGTAAAATTCTACATGGCAATATAGCACCTTTAAAAAATAAAATTCTTGATGATACTTGTATAATCTCAAAAAAGAGGGATATCTCTGCCAGTGTGTAAACTCTAAGGAACTGACTGATGACTTTGTGGCTATTCAACTTTGATATAGCATGGTCATTTTCCAGTACAGATTTGTTTGTTATGTGTTTGACTTAATATCTATAGTGAAGAGTTCACATTGAAATATGGCTGTAATCTGAATTTAACACCTTTCTGAAAATCTTCAAACAGTGAAAACAGATATCATTGGCTTGAGACCAGTCTCTGAAATCTCCATCACAAAATGTCATGATATTATAATTTAGTCTTTCCTCCATCTTGTGTAAGGAAGAGCACAACAATATTATATTCATTTGGTTGCTGTGTAAAATTCCATTACATTCATTGTATAATGCTTTGAATTCAATTGTTTGATCCACTTAGATGTTGAAACTTGCTTGACTAGAACGGATTTAAACTATTTCCACAATTTCTGTAACCATAGCAACACCAAGAAGAAGTGACAACTGATAACTTGAACTTCAGCAGACCATTTTCCAATTGTTTATACTTTTCAAACACATGCCCCAATATCTGTATCAACTTGAAATTCCATCTGTATTTTGTTGACTAGTTTCCTGAAACGAGTCTGAAGAGTTCCTGGAGTTCTTTTCCTCTTCTTGTATCTTCTTGAGTTTCAGGTCTCTCGAATACTGCTGAAAAATGGGTTGATAAATGTACATTCCTCCAGTTACTCCAACTATCGTCATTACCACCATTTGCATGAATGTTATCCTCTTTCTCATCTTCCTCTCTCTTGATGTTAAGTCTTCAGCTGATAAGGAAAACAGATAAATAGTCTAAATCAAACAAGCTCGTTGCTTGCTTGTAGACAACTTGAACAACGTGGTGTGAGTCGATCGCTGCGGTGTGAGGATCTAGGCGTAGATAGAAAACCGGTTGGTTGCAACTCTGGGTTGCAATGTCAGTTATGTGTCATGTGGTGGCGTTGTTCAATCGGTCAAAGGTCATTAGAAAGAGCGAGAATATGGCGATGCTCTCGATTTGCAAAAATTCATGATATTTGTAGTTTTTCCTCATTACGGACGGTAGAGAAAAATCAAAAATTTTGTTTACTAGATAATTGAGGGTGAGTATAATACCCCGAAGCTGACGTACACGTAAGTTATTTATGATTTTGCAAGAGCCATCCTTCCTTATTTTTGACACGCTCTGACTTGAGAGGCACACAATGAATGAAACGTACAGTACACTTTTACGCTGTTAACGATGCTGTATGTACAGTATAGCTATGAAAGTCCTAGTTCAAAATTAAGTCAATGAATATTCATATATGTTCATTTGAATCTTTAGCATACTCATAAAGTATGAAATCGTGTCCATGTAGGCTGCTGTGGAGTTTTGTTCTTCGAAATGTTGAATTTTTAATCATTTTTCTTTTTCTAAAAATAAATGCAAAAGATAATTCTTCGCTTACGGATTAATTTATTGATCTGCATTCTAATTTGTTTATCGTAACATAATTAGCATACTTTGTCTTCATTATAAAACACAGAAAAGCTGTCTGCCCTTCGTTTGAATATTGATTTTAGTACAGATGATTACTCTTTGTGTTAATTCCTCTGTGCAGTGTTGTACTCTTTCTTTGTTTTAATCAGAGCCACACAACTCCAGATATGGACACTGAACTGAGAAAAAGATCTCAAGTTGAACAGCCAAGAGAGGATGACCAAGAGAATGATGATGTGCCAACCGAGGAGCTTGGAGATGATGAACTATCCCAACAACTAATTCAAGATGCTTTAAGTGAGGGGCAATTGGATGAATTTGAAAGTATAAAACAGCAGCAAGAATATTTGGAGCAGTTGCTAGCAGCGGAAAGAGCTAGGCGTGACAAACGGGTCTTTCTTGATAGTGTCAAGTTTTCTACTCCTCGTCTTCTTGGTGTCTTACTTCTCGTCAGATTTCTGAATGTTTTCTTGGTTCAAACTTACTTCGTAGCTGATGAGTATTGGCAGTCCTTGGAAGTGGCACATCAAATGGTCTTCAAATATCCTTTTGTTATCGGGGAAAAGTAAAACATGGTAAAATTGTACAAAGTAATTAACAGAGTTAGGTATTTGAATCCTCAAGAAGTCGGTACCATTCACAAAATGAAAACTAGTCTAGTTCCTGTATGGTATCATTACGATTTACACCGCCACTCACATGGTTTATTTAGAAACCATGTTGACATCCAGACTAACTGAATACTACCTCCTCAACAAGAAGGTTTTTATTGTTTCTAAATTCTACTGTCAAAGCCCAGAACACTTTGAAATAGATGGTATTTAGAATATTTGATGATATATATGAAAGGGATCATGCAAATATTTATTTATTTAGCTAGTGAACTGTCAAGTTTTAGCTAAGTAGATAATTAAAACAAAAATTAAATTGAAACATGTTTGACAGATGTTTGTGATAGATTTATTTGATAAATCTTGTGTACATTTTTTATCATAATGAATATTTATTGGGGACTTTTTCTTTGAGTTGTATAGTACACCAGATACCAAAATGCTCAGAAAAATCATAGCTTTTGATGCAAGTCCTTGGGTCTCCTTCAGGGTCTTCATCATAAAACAGTGTGTATGTTGAATTATACTTCGTCCCAATCTGATTCAAATATGGCTTGATTTCGTTATTTACCTCTGTGTCCTTTTGTTTATTGTCATTTGTTTCCAATTTTGTTGTTCTGTGACTGCAGAGCACCTCAATTCCTACATCTGACTATAGGAATTCAAATCAAATTCACGTACAGATCTCACATGTATGCAGAGCCAATCAAAATCTGCGCCCTCTCTACTTGAGCTCTTTTCCAACAGGGTGTTCTGAGGTACCGTACCCGTAAGCTTTCGATGCAAGACACATTCTTATTGGTTGAGTGGGTTACTCAATGCACAAGATTGAACATGAACTCCTATAGTGTCAAATGTAGCAAGAAGGTGCCCACTCACAGAACATAAAAGAACAAACGACAATAAACGTTGGAAACAGATGTAAGTAAAGAAATCGTGCCGTATTCACTGCGTTAGATTTTAATTAGATTGACTTAGTCCCATGACTCCTAATCTGTCCCTGTATAAATATTTCTACTATACACCATTTAGATTAGAGCTTCTTTTTTTTTACATAAATTATAAATAGATTAGAGCTCCATAATATAAACTGGCATGTTAAACACAAGAATATCTGTAACACTGATAAAACCAAATTTACATAACTCTCACATTGATGATGAGAGAGGTGACTTGGACTGATAGAATGAATGAATTGATCCTTAACCACGTTGTACTTATGGTCACTTGACCTGGGAATGGAAATATGATCTCAGGGGTTATACACATCCGTTGATATTTGCAGGTGTATTTAAATTCCTGAAGTGGCTTGAGATTGACCATCCGATGTTGCTGGTAAGCATAGATGAAATGTTATGGTCTGTATCAAAATTACTTTGATTAAGAAAACAAAAATGAGATTTATTCATGATTGGAATCTGTATGCTGTAACAATATGTTAAACACATGACCATCAATTTTGCCCAATTTTTCTTAACATTAGCAATAATGTTTAAAAACTCTTCAAATATAACAAATGTAGCTATGAGTGAGCTTTTTGTTTCCATGGCAACATTCTAAAACTTTCCAAGTGTCTTCATAAATGTTGAGTGACTAGATATTCATCATAATTGTCCCTAATGGTAGAGGTCACAGGTCAAGTTCAAATTCATGCCTTTCCTTACACAGAGGCTATTGAGCATAACAAAGTGATTATATTGTTATGTAAATGCACACAATTTCTGATGATAAAGTTTCAGTTTTGTAGTAAAAATTATTTTTCTGAATACTATAATGAAAGAATCCCTACAAAAAATGAAGTAAATAGTGAATTTATTCATTCATGGCAATGCTGTAATTAGAATTAATTTCTTCATTTTCTCTCTTTTACCAAGATCCTTTTTCCTAGACTGCTTCAAGGATTCTTTACTGCCATTGGAGATGTGTACCTCTACAAGCTGGGTCAGAGATTATTTGGATCAGAAATTGCATACTGGGTTGTATCCTTTGACAAATCAAATTCTGCATTAATCACATATCATTACAAGGAATATCACTAAATTTGTGTGTTAGGGTAGATCGACGTCAGTAGTGCACAGTTGGTATTATGCACCCTTCTAGTGCTCAGAGGGTCTTGTGTTTGAGTCCTGACTCTGACCAACTTTTCTCCTCTCAACTACATTGTGTAAAGATATGTGCTATGTTTAATATCTTAGGATAAAGAGGGAAGAAATTTAGATTCATGTGTGCACACCCAGATTTGCAATAGTTTAGTAATAAGTTGAAATCATGATTCAGTCGGGGCACTGATTTTTGGGTGCAGACTTAAAAATAAATTTGTTTGGATATATTGCTACACAAATATGTTTACACACAGGTGACTTAGGCCTAATTTAAAAAAATGTGGTTCCGATTATGCTAAATTTTAGAATAAGTGGGGTAGATAGATTTTTATTCTATTTTTTTTTCAGTGTGAGTGTCTAGTTCAGGTTTTCCATTGTTTTCCAAATGGTCTCTGTGTTGTTTATTTCATCCTATCAGATGTACAGCCATTACAGATTGGAAGAACAGTTTTAGAGTGTCTTTTTACGTTGATGGCAGTTTCGGCATCCACTATTTCTCGTGAGACTTCACAATTTTTGCGATTTTATTATTTTTTCTCAAGTACATAAAAAAAAGTTTAGGGTCAGCAATGGAAAGCTAGGTGGGGTCGGGTAACTGGAACCAAACAATTAATTTGTTTAGGCCTTAATACTGTTCAGTGTGTACGATATTATGAGTAAGTCAGTATATCTAACTAAACGTTTTCGAAAAATGTTTGTGTTTCAGACAGTGCAGCTTTAAAAATGTTGAACATATAAAAAGAAATATAGAAATTAACCAAACTAAGTCTAGAAAACTCAAAATAATGATGCAGTATAGCCAAACATTCACTTCTTTTTCAGTGAAAGTTTTTGTTTTGCCTTAACTACGATAATCACAGTTGCTAAGTTACCTGACGTCATGGTTTGTATGTTACGTAGCAACAAGAACACTGTCTAATACCATGGAAATGATCTTGTTAATTATTGCTTTATACTATTACCCATGGCCTACTGACTTTCTGGACGATAAAACAAAAAGGTAGGACCAGAATTTGAAAATTATGTAGGTATAAAAAAAACTTATATACAAACACTGATGGGAAGAGCTTGAGTTGAGGGGTATGCTGTAATGGAGAGTTTAAATTTGATGCAAAAGATTTATTGAAAATATATGTTATACAGTAATATAACTAATTTGAAAAGTAGTTGGTAAAATTGGAGAAAGTAGGCTAAAATGCCTATGTGGTAGATGCATGAGTCTACCCAACAATGGATACATAGTTGTTGAAACAAATAAAAATTAAAAAAAAAAATTTCTGAAAAGCAGCCAGCAAGAAATTGGAGAGTAGCCAGTTATTTTTGCATTACATCAATCGTAATGGTATAAACACTATATTTAGCATCATGGTTTATATCATATATAAACTTGTGGTGTCGCACTTGTGAACATTCTTTTAGGGGGAGGGGAGAGGGGTTTTTGACCTAAACGAATGATGTTCCCTTATTGAGCTTGTGTGACGTTGTGCAATTGTCCCTAACATCATTGAATGTTACCTAATTTCTTCACCAATTCTTTGATGTTCTTTTTTAACAGATTTCCCAACTGGATTTATCTATCAATAGCAGCCCTTGCAATTATCATTAGACCTACCGCAGCCATTGTATGGTTTCCACTCTGTTTATGGCATTTCAGCCGTGCTGAAAGTAAACTTAGACTTATATTTCTTGGTGTCTTACCAGTTGGGTAAGTATTTAATAGTAATGATAAAGATCATGAATTCTCATTAACCTAAGTGCCATTTAAAATGACTTAAAGTGAAATACTTTAGTCTAGGTGTAACTTGAGAATTTTTTTCAAATGAATTTACTGAAAATTGTTAAATACTAATAATTAAACTTTGTACATGTTAATTATGAGTGATTTATCCATAAGTAGTGCAGTAACAGGTTGAAATTGTGATTGCATGGGGGGGGGGGGGGGGACATTTTAGATGAGGACCCAAAAATCACTTTGTTGGATTTATTGTACCATGTTATGTGTACTATGTTTACCCACAGGTGATTCAATACTGTCTGGAGTGTATGATAGTTTTACTTAGTCATTGTCTAACAAAACAGTTTTAGAAAACATTCCAGCTAGTGCAACTTTAAAATGATATTGAAGATAAAACATAAAGCAGACCTGTGATAAAGAAGTTCAATAAAATGGACTTCAAAGTAAAACAGGATATAATGTGTAATTCTCTCTATTGTTATTTTCACAGCTGAGTTTGCCATATATTGTGTAATTTTTGTCTGTCTTCACGAAACGTAACCTCATGTGAAATGATTGTTTGCTTTACCTACAGAATTTGTGCCACAGCCTGGTCAGTTGGTATTGATAGAATCTTCTATGGCAAGGTTGGTAGTGTACTAAAAGTATTCAAATATAGTATTACAACCCATGAAAAAATACTGGTGTGTTTGCATGCTTGTGGTAGCAGGAATGAGACATGAGTCATGCAAAGACATACTGTGTAATTAGTAACTTATTAAAGCATAAACACCACAGGAGCTTGGATCCCATAAGTTAACGCTGTTTACTGATAGAACAGTACACATTATAACAATCAAGCCCAACTGTTACTGTTACATTATAACTTCCACAGATATAAACAAAGTGATAAACTGTCCTCAGCTCACTTCATTCAAGCAAATGCACTGATGTTTTTTCACGGGTTGTAATATAAAGTTGCACAGGTATTGTAAGAAAATGTAGTATTGGTGAAGACGGCCAGGTATTGCATAATGAAGTATTGTAGAAACTTGTGACAAATGGAGTATTTGAAAAGTCAGACCAGCTTTTGTAGAAAAGTTGCCATGTATTCGATACTAATAAACAAACCGTCCATTTAATATTCATAGTACATAATTTAGTTTTGTTTCCTCTTTCACAGTGGGTGTTTGTGCAATATAACTTTTTGAAGATGAATTTTTTTGGTGACATTGGTGCTCACTATGGCTCAAACCCTTTTTACTGGTATTTTGTGACTGGCATACCTGTTGTCATGGGAACACACCTTATTCCCTTTATTTTTGGTGTCAAGAAATGCTGGGCAGACAAAAAGTACAGGTGTTTGATATATTTGATGATGTGGACGGTTGGTGTCTACAGGTAGGTCATTATTTAGCTCGTACTTCCTGACCATGAAGGCACTATGTGATTTCTATTACCCTGGGGAGTTTTTTTTTTCACCTGAGAGAAATAGTTGCTACATAGTAACACAAGGGGTAACATGATGTCTTATTATGCCTGAATATAGCTAGGCAATAAGCATTTTACAGCGTTTTACAATACATCACATTCTCTCGCAATTAATACATTTGACTATCATTCCTTTGAGGTGCTGCATAGAATATTTTGATAATGGAACATATCAGAATTTTTCTCTACATCTTGGAGAGTTGTGCCACTTTTTTCACAAAAGTCTGAAAACACTCCTTTCGAAAACCCAATTACTCTTTTCTCTGTGTGAATGCAAAATCTTGCTATTTTATGACTCAGTTCTTTTCGGCAGCAAATTTATGATAGTGGAGCATAGAGCTGCTGTGTTAGCACTAGAACTAGCCCTAGGGTGAATAGAAAACAAATAATACCTACTGTATGCAAATTAAGGTCACTATAGGAAACTAGTCCATACCACATGACATGGTCTAAGCCAATCACTGAAGGGTATAAGAAAGCAACGTGTTATCATACAAAAAAACAACATTTTAGTGATGTGGTTCATTTTATTACTAGCTCCAAACTTCTAAACTCTAGTGTAACCACGTACCTACAACTCTTTCTTGTTTTTATTTGAATTTCTAGCCTTCTAAGTCACAAAGAATTCCGGTTTCTGCTATCTATCCTTCCTATTGCAATGTTCTTTTGTGGTAAGTATAACTGGAAAAGTATTATGGGATGTTATTCAGGTATGATAGACCATAATAAGAAAGTCAACTTGTAATAGAAGCAGTTGCTGTATTTTGACTGTACAGTAGTATTTTTGTCAAATCTAGGAGCTTCATTTCAAATTTAGAAACTTTAGAAACTTCTATATCTTTGTTTTAAATTTAGAAATGTCATAAAAATCTTAGTTTCAAATTTAGAAACTTCATAAAATATTTGTTTCAAATTTAGAAACTACATAAAATCTGTTTCAGTTTTAGGAACTTGATAAAATCATTGCTTGAATTTAGAAACTTGATATAATCTTATTTTCAAATTTAGAAAACTCATAAAATCTTGCTTTCAAATCTAGAAACTTCATAAAATCTTGATTTCAAATTTTAGAATGTTATAAAATATTGGTTATAAATCAGGAAAGTTTGTGAAATCTTAAACTCAATTCAAATATGAAAGTTTGCATGAAATCCTGATTCCAAGACTTCTACATACATGTACAGCATGAAATGTTGAAAATATGGAAATTCTAGAGTCTTATGTTTTGATAATGTTATACTTTTACAGGCCAGGCTATGTATACCTGCAGTAAGACAACAACCTGGGGCTCCTTCCTAATCCTTGGTCTTCTAATTACCAATCTACCATTAGCATTGTACTTTGGTATGTTACACCAAAGAGGAACCATGGATGTAATGCCCTACATACAAAGTTTATGTCAGAACACCAAACAGACAAATAAGCTACCGTCTGTCACATTCTTAATGCCTTGCCATTCAACCCCTTACTACAGGTAAGACTGTCATATTCTTGATGCTTTGCCATTCGACCCTCAATGCCCTGCCATTCAACCCCTTACTACAGGTAAGACTGTCACATTCTTAATGCCCTGCCATTCAACCCTAATGCCCTGCCATTCAACCCCTTACTACAGGTAAGACTGTCACATTCTTAATGCTTTGCCATTCAACCCCTTACTACAGGTAAGACTGTCACATTCTTAATGCCCTGCCATTCAACCCTAATGCCCTGCCATTCAACCCCTTACTACAGGTAAGACTGTCACATTCTTAATGCTTTGCCATTCAACCCTAATGCCCTGCCATTCAACCCCTTACTACAGGTAAGACTCACATTCTTAATGCCTTGCCATTCAACCCTAATGCCCTGCCATTCAACCCCTTACTACAGGTAAGACTGTCACATTCTTAATGCCTTGCCATTCAACCCCTTACTACCAGTAAGAGTGCTACATTCTTAATGCCTTGCCATTCAACCCTAAATGTCTTGCCATTCAATCCGTTACTACAGCAAAGACTGTCACATTCTTAATCCCTTGCCATTCAACCCTAATGCCCTGCCATTCAACCCCATACTACAGATAAGACTGTCACATTCTTAAGGCCCTGCCATTCAACCCTTAATGCCCTGCCATTCAACCCCTTACTACAGGTAAGGTTGTTACATTCTTAATGCCTTGCCATTCAACCCCTTACTACAGTTAAGACTCACATTCTTAATGCCTTGCCATTCAACCCTTAATGCCTTGCCATTCAACCCATTTCAATCATGAATCTGTCCACCATTGACTCTGTGCCTGGTTAGTCTGCAGTGTTGTTTATATTGACAAACTGAGTGTCATACACATTTTCCCATTGACTTATATCACTCAATGTTGTCATTTCTACTCCTAGTCACCTACACTCAATGTTGTCATTTCTACTCCTAGTCACCTACACTACAAGACTCAGATGAAGTTCCTGGATTGCTCTCCAAACTTGAAGAATAAAACAGATTACCGTGAAGAAGCTGACCGATTTTACCGAAATCCGAAGAAGTGGTTAACTACAAGATATGGTGAAGCTAAGAAGCAACCCACATTATTAGTATTTTACAGTGTACTTCGGCCAGTAAGTAGACAAGATACCGTATAAGTTAAAAATAAGTTGTTAAAGAGACGAAATACACAAAATTGTTATCTTTTCAAATTATGTAACATATCTATATCTTGTGTTAACAGCACATGAATCAGATTCAAATTTGGATATACATCAGATACTTGCTGAACTTCAGACTCATTGCCATCGTGATCGCTGGTCATGCACCTATAGATAATTACATACAAACTTAGGAAGTTGTTACTGTACTTTATTTCTCACAGACCTAAGCAGTCCTAAATGTACTTTTAGTCATATCTCATAGACCTAGGTAGTTCAGTTCTAATTGTACTTTATTCAGTTTGCCTAGGCCGAGATAGTCAGATGCTATTTTTCAAAGAGCTAGGGAATCCGAAATATACTTTATTCAGTTCTCATAGACCTAGGTATTTCTAAATGAATTTTATTCCTTTCACATAGACCCAGGCAGTCAGACATTCTTTTCCCATCGACCTATGCAGTATACATTGTTATCGCTCACAAATCTTAGTATCCATTCATGCATAGCCATACATATGATGCGTCATTTGTCATTGAACTAAGCAGTAATGTACACTTATTTCTCATAAACCTAGGTAGTCAGATATTTATTTTTCATAAACTTAAGTGAGCACACATGTACATTCTGTCAAGTAGCTGGATGTGTGACTTTGTTACAGTCAATAATGAACAACGTAACCAAGTTAATCATGAGTTAATACTAGTATAGGTATTCATGGGTTGTTCTGTAGTAGAAACTAGGTCATTGATATAATCTCATATAGATATTAAACTAAAATATCTCATCATTTTGCAGAAAATTAAATCCTTTCTGAAGGAACATGATTATCAACAGGTAAGTACTATTGAAATGATTATCATCCTTATTAATATTATTATTATCAAAATTTTATTAGTGGCTCTATGCTAAAAGAACAAACGACAGTAAACAGAACAGCCAAAAAGAAATCACGACCTGTACACTACATCAGATTTTTATCAAATTGATACTTTGTATGATTTTCATGTGATCAATCTCTATCAGAATTCCACAAAGAACAATTTGTTGACAATAGGAAATGAATTGTACCACTTTCACAACTATTTACACACTGACGTCAAGCCAGTATTCACAGTACTGTCAAAGGCTTCTTGAGAAATAATTCAGCTATATGGCTAATCAGAATGATTTGAACCTTTTCATGTAAAGGTTTTGTGGATTTTTCAGTGGACAAAAAGTGGTGTAAAGTTACTGGGACTGGGCCTTTAGTGCATGATATTTTAGGAATTTAATGTTGATTGAGTTTCCTTGCCATACATTGCAGGTATCCAAGTTCTTCCATACTCATTTCCCAGATGGTAGGATTGGCAAGAAAGTGTTGGTGTATCGGAAATCTCCCAGAATGCCACCAGACTTCAATGGCAACTTTTGATTACCATAATATGAGTTGCAAAGCTCTTCATTGGCCGAGGAATTTAAGTTGCATTATTCAAGGAGGTTATATCAGTTACAAGGTTTTTCATTGGTCAGGAAGTTACATCAGTGTCAATGTTTTTCATTGGCTCAGGAAGTTACATCAGTGTCAATGTTTTTCATTGGTTCAGGAAGTTACATCAGTGTCAATGCTTGTCATTGGTTCAGGAAGTTACATCAGTGACGTCATTTGATTGGCTGATGAAGTTACATCAGTGACAAGACTTTTCATTGGCTGAGAATGTTGACATAACATTTGACTTTCAATATTTAAATTTTGTCATTTATTCAAATTATAGTAAACAGTGACTACCGTAGTCGGAGGACCAATCATACTGATGAAACTTTGAATGATTTCTCCTTTTTTGTCTTTGGTAAATGTGAGAGCTCCAGTCTTTTAGTCTAAATTATTTAACATATTATAGTGTACACATTAGTGTCAAATTTAAAATGATAGACTATAGGCCATTCAAAATTTCAAGATTTCTTAGTAAAAAATGGGAGTTTTTTTCTCCAAAACTAACAGAGATTATTGTTTATATATTTATTTATTTATTTATTTATTGATTGTTCAATCCATTTCTTCGTTTTATGTTTTTGAATGTTTTTTTTTTACATTTCCGTCCTGTTCATTTATTTTTTACTTTATATTGCTTGGTTTTGTTTTATACTTACGTTGTAGATTTAATTGATTTGATCTACATCCAGAATAGTGTGTAAGGTATGCCATGTTAGGGCACCCTCATACATCGATCAACCCCTTCAGAGCAAGGCAATTGATGATGTAGCGACAAAAGGTATCTTACATTCTATATGCAGAGCAGAAGATAAAAGTTATAAACAAAAATTTCTAGTCACAGTCAAAATTTTGAGAAGACTCTTTTAGACCTTGAAAGTAGAATTTTTGTTGTTGTAGCTATGAACTCGGAGTTCATGTCAGTCTTGCAAGATAAAATTCAGTGAAGTGTAGACAGATGTTTGATATTCAAGAAGGGATTACCAGTATTATAGAATGGTCACCATTAGATGTAGACCCAAATTTTAGTTTTAATCATAATGTTATGATTATTGATAGCCAACCCTCAAGGTCACAGTCAAAGGTCACTCTAATAAATGGGGTTAGACACTTGAATGAAGTCTCTATGAAAATATGTACTGAAGAATGGTCAAGGTTAGATGTTGACCAAATTAAGTTTTAGTCATCTTTAAATGATTATTGGTAGTGTCACTTGAAAGTTTTACCTAACTAAGATTTTGCAAGAAATAGTACCATTAACTTTTTCTGTTACTTTGTTCAAGAAAACTCAACCCCATTCAGTTCAATCAAGAAAAAAAATGAGGGGTCACCGTATGAATTTTTAAATAGAGGTCAATATGATATCAAAGTTGTGCCACTTTAGAATCCAATATGGCTGCCATTTACTGTGTCAACTCGCTGGGAAAAATAAAAGATTGTCAATTTCCTGATCATGAACCCCAAATTTCTTTTATTATTTCAAAAGGACTAGGAACAAGGTTTCATTTGATAAAGTTTAAAGATGTTTTAGTTTTAAGAACTTTGGTTTTCAGTGACTCCCCCCCCCCCCCACACACACACGCACACACATTCTACCTTAGAGGGACACAGTCTGTAACTTTGTGGGCTTTAGGTGGTCACTTTTGCTTTATATTGTTACATTATTCCAACTACAAACATGTTGAATCGTGTAGAACTCTCACCAGCTATTCAGATCTGATACAATTATGACATCATGACATATTTCTTTAGTTACCAATAAATTCAAGTAAGACTAGTTTTCGTTGCCAACCATCTTTGTACATATTCTAACCACTTCTATAATGCTATGTAGACTGAGATATGCTTCTAGAAGAGTTGCCGTCAGTATTGCATATGTTTAGTATGTACACAAACAGACCTAGACTGTAAGATACGTCGTGACGTTTCGCCCTCACCGGCCTCCTAGGGGTTGGCCGATGTTTGAGGGCACACCGTCACGGCGTACCTTACAGACTATTACAGACCATGTCCCTTTAATGAACACTTAATGGCCTTCACCTACTTATGGTTTTGAGGTTTCCATTTTGTCAGGTCATGGAAAGTAGCAAAAATAGATGGGAACTGTTCAATATAACTTGTAAAATAAAACATGTCAGATATGAAATGAATTTTAGTATAAAAATATGACCAACTGATATTTTTGACAATATGGCCAAGAATATCCAAATGATGGTGATTTTGATAATTTATTTGTGTCTGATGTATATGTAGTTTTCAATAACACTACACTGATGGATTAAAAATGCTGTTCCTTTTAGAAAAAACTAGAATTTCATTGTAGGGATTAGTTTCTAGTCTGCTATAGTTTAGTTCTGTAAACCTTTAGTAAAACTAAAATCGCTTTAATATAATAATAAATAACAATGTTTGTTTTTATATAGCGCTCTGGGAACTTTGTGCTCAAAGTGCTTTACAATTATTACCCCTGGTACGGATCTATAGCAGCACAATGGCCCTTTTATGCTTCCTCAAGTCCCTGGGGAGCATACATATATCGACTTGTCTAGAGGAATAGTGTGTTGCTGATAATCACCTGTTTGATATTGACTTACCAAGGGTGATATAATTTCCTTTATTGACCTATGTGGAGATATTATCATACAACTGATAACAATCTGATTACATCTCAGGTGTTGACTTACCAAGGGTAACATTTGCTTATTGACCTATCTGGAGGTATTATCGTATGACTGATAACAACCTGATTAATAGATTGACTTACCAAGGGTAACATTTTCCTTTATTGACCTATCTAGAGGTATTATTGTATGACTGATAACAACCTGATAGCATCCCAGGTGACAATTTTAAATATTAACTTGTATAGGGATAAGAGAGTAGACTACATCAATTCACTTGTCAGGGGTAACATTCTTTAATATTGACTAGTATTGAAGAAATAGTAACTAATAGGACTTGAATTAGAATTGAAATTTGATATTGTCAAAGTTGGAGTTTAAATCTTTTACTAGCAACTATTTCTCTACCTAAAAAAAATATGCATTCTTTGTTACTTACTTTGTGGAGTGATTCATTAACAAATAAAAACATGTAAAACTATTGTAATTTTGTGATGTGTTTATATTTCCTGACACTATTTAGTAGTTCTTTTGTTATCCTATCTACAGACCCCAAGGATAACATTCTCGCTAGCCAGAGCAGTTTTCCACAGAGGCAATGAAAATTTGAGTGTACAGGGGTGGCAGTCCAGCACTGCTATAAAGAGGCTCGTGGTTTACAATGAAGGGTGAAGGCTAGAAATTACAACATTCAGTTCTGTCCATCTGTGTGTGTTCACAGGCATATCTCTGAAATGCATTATTCAATAGGCCTTTCCAAAATTTGCCATGGTGGTACTCTAATTCCTGTCTTTGTGTAGTCTATCAGCTAGCCCTCGGATGTTCTTCCGATAAAATACGACACACAGCCGAACAACGCTATCGAGGATGGAACATCCGAGGTCTAGCGAATGTTATCAGGATATAAATAACTGCCAATCAGAGAACCGTATTAGCGACAAACACAAACAGAGGACAATAGCTAAATTTTCATGCATATTCATCTTAAGGAGGGACTTGTAAAAATAACCACCAATGCGTTAACTAAAATGTGTGAATGACAATGTCTACACACTCATCAAACACAATTACCATAAACTGAAAAGACAGTAATGACATAAATGTGTTTGTCAACACCTACATGCAGAGATTGAATATATTAAAGTATATATATATGCATATATGGCCCAACCCACTGCTTATCGTAATCTCAATGGAATGTCCGGTCTGAAAATGACATTCGCTAGACTGTTCGGGCAATCCCTCACATGCGAACTTCGTTCGCTTATAGTTATAGCATCGAAAGAAAGCCTGAACGTCTAGCAGCAAGACTAGTCTTTGTGTACCTTGGGGGTATACATGGTATGGGTTACTCGGTTAATCATAGTGCACTGCTGCTCTCTTCAATGTCTGAACAATATGAAAAAACATCCCTGATTTACACTTCTACAGAATACAAGGAACAAAGCTCTTAAGAAACGGTACTGAGGTGATGATACCCCCAATTTGAGTGAGGGCGCTGTATTCTCAACTTCCTGTTTGCAGTCTGCAATGGTCAATTTATGCCAAACCAAGCAGGATTGTAATATGAAGGGCATACACATGATTTTATTTTAAAGATCTTGTACATAAAGACAAGACTTTCTTACTTCCTGCCATGTATGGTTTCAATGGTTTCTAATTCATGGTACCATACCCAAGGCTTTGATCATCAAACTCTTCATGTATGGCTCCCAAATAAAATTAAGCAATTTAAAGTGTATCAGCCACCAGTATAAAGGACTTTGTTTTCAACACCTCTCCAACTGGATGCCCTAGTAACAATCCCAACAGTATTGGCCAGTAGATTTTGACTTTCACACATTCGCACAAGGACACACACACACACACACACACACACACACACACACACACACACACACACACACACACACATGCGCTATAAGTATAGCTCAACTGAATTACTATGACCACACAAACAAAGTAGTTTAGAAATTAATTTATTGCCACTGCCACAAGTCTTGAAGATGATCAGACATACATGTCTTGTGGAAATTAATTTTGTGCCACCACTGCTAAAATACATTTTTAAACATAAGCTCCAAACACAGACTCCCAAAAATCATATCAATTAATGAAGAAACAAATTGCATACACAAAACCTTGATGAACAATTAATGTAATGTAAACCTTCTGATTATTTCAATCATACTCCTATTTAAAAAAAGAAATTAAAGAAAAATGGGGCAATAGTAGCAAATTATGTACACAGTATGCAGGGATTTGTAGCAAGGTGGTGTACAAGTGCTAAACTAAATTCAACAAATATGTGATGGAATTATCCCCTTCTGAACACAAATGTGAAAAGTGTTAAAATTCTAATCAGACAGTATCTAGATATATGTGTAACTTTTATGGCTGGTGGACTCGGCTTACTAATTTTTTTCTACACTACCAATATTTAAAATTGAGATAAAATGACTGTACTGAAATTAATAAGGTATTAAATATTCCATTTATATCTTTGATATCTTACTAGATTGCTGATAAATAAACTTGTAGTAAGTATTTCAGAATTTTTCAATTGCGCGAAGACCAGTATGAATTTACACAAACTTTTACTTTCACGACTAAAGTTCATTTGTTTGACTTTACAACAGAAAAAATGTCTTTTCTATTTGCCATGCGCACAACAACTGCATAAAAAGGAAGGGAAAATAGCGCAAGTTTAAAAACTTAAAACCATATTTAACAAATAAGTTGAAGGTTATAGCTAGAATAGTAACTGAAAACACCGACAATGTCAAAGATAGTTCAAAAACTCAAAACAAAATTTGGTTGACAGTGAAAATGCAAATAAATGCACCTGGGAATGTGTACACCACTACAAAAATCACTTTTGTAAGTTGATCCAAAATACATTGACATAACATAATTGGTGATTGTTTTGAACAGTTTTTGGTACTTCCTACTTAATATGTACCTGATATTATTATTTATCTGATAGATGTTTAGGGAGGATCGCACAATGTCACACAAGCTCAGTAAACAAACTTTGTTTATTTATGGGGGCAGGGGGTCTGGCATCAATGTCATTGCTGAACTTCATTTTCACATTTCTATCCAAATTTCTAAAACATTTCATGCCTTCAATGATAAAAGGTTGAGATGTTGATAAGTTATTGCATACATGACATACATGCAGTGTTGGGTTCGTGGTTAGTACTTTTTACATTGTATCTATCATAGTTGTTTAACTGCTACAATTTTCAGCAAGGTTATATACCATATTTAAATGTGTCGACGTCACACTTGTTAACGTTCAGGGGGGGGGGGATTTGGCCTAAATGAACAAAGTTTGTTTGAGTTTGTATGAAATTGAGCCATTGTCCCTACTGACACCGACTTGTATGTTTATTTGACATAATAAAATGTAAGAGAGAAACAAATGTAATTTATAACAATTAAAATATGTAAACGCTGTGAGGACAAGAATTAAAGTACTGTATGGCTCAGTTGGCTTTACTTACTCTCTCTATTTCAAATCTATTGTGCTTATCCTTTTGTAGAAGGTAGATGGTCACCAAACGTATCACCAAAAGAGAACGCAAAGATAAGCACTGCAGAAATGATATACAATAAGTAAAGCAAACAAATCCTAGATCAGATTGAATGTCATGGTTCAAAAGTTAAGTAGAAAAGCTGGTGTTTCTAACTTACAGTAACACAAACCATTTTAAAGAGTATATCTGTTCATACCCATTCTCGCAAGCCAAAGTAACATTTCTCTGCTGGCGAAACAAAATAATAGGGCATCTATTAAATGCCGCCATAAAGACGCTAGTGAATTAACGACAATATCAATACCTAGAACATACATGAAATCAAACAAAAACTGAAACACCAACTTTACTAAATAAATGTTGGCCCATGAACGTTCTACTCTCAGTGCTAGGCATAAATTATACATGTTTTTTATGTATATGAATTTTCACACGCCAGACCAAGTTTTTTGTGCTGAATCATAGATCTCCAAGATCTATGACCGATCCAAAGAAGCACATTTTTTTCTTAATACAATGTGTATATGTAGACAGTAACTTCTATGTAAATATCTATCTATCAATGTAGTCTAAGCAAAAGTGAGCTGACTTAGTACCACTAGAAACTGGTAACAGCATTTAATACATTTTGCTCTTATATCTATATTTATTCATAAACCTTATCCATAAGCATTGTCATTATTCAGTTGTATTTTTTCCATACTATTTTCCATAGGAAATATCTTAATAAAGTTTTTAAGTATATATTTTTTTTTACAATTAGTCGAACAAGATATAATACTTATAATAACTATTTGTCTCTTATTCCTTGAACTCTTTTTGTTATACTGTTATAAATTAAATCGTAGAAGACAACTGCTTTCTTTGCTAGGATATCATTTTACAGATTTCACCACATAAACATGAAGCAGTTTGCTATTATGTAAATTTTAATGCTGATCATGAATAATTACTTAAAGCTATGTTAATAATGAGATGATGGAAGGATCAGGGTCTGCGAAGAAACCAGTTGGACTGATCGTCCATGTCATACTTTCGCCACTCAGCTCGTTTTTCGTAACGTTCTGCAAACCAACGGTACATATCCCACATGGTGACGCCCATGCGTTGATCTTGTCGGTCCTGAGCGCGACTAAAAAACCAATCATCGATTGGATCAAAATCGTTCTCCCATTGTGGAATATGATGTCGTTGTTCCTCGCGGTCTTCAGCTCGTTTGAAAAACCAATCAGCATCAGTGTTCTGTACAGTACTGTAAGTTTGTTTCTCTTGATTGTAAGTGTATAATGCATCATTCTCTGCAGCTTTGTAAACTTTCTCTTGATTAAATTCTCTTCTCTTGGTTCTTGCATGATTTCCGTGATCTCCTTTCTTTTTCTGACCCGTTCCTTGTTTCTTTTCATCCTTCACTTCCTTCTCTTCTTCCATTGATTCCTTCTTCAGTTCCTTGTCCGATTTCTGTCGTATCTCTTCCAGTTCCTTCTCCTGTTGTTCTTTCTCCTTTTGCTGTCTCCTGTTGTGTTTCTTGGCTCTCTTTTCCATGTCTTCCAGGACTTCCTCAAAATCTTCCTGGAGTTCTTCAAGGTCATTATCATCAGGATGTGGATCATCCATGAAGTCTTCGAGGTCGTCAAGAAACTCTTCCAACTCCTTCACATCTTTCTTATACCGATGAACTTTCAACCATTGGCGATAGTGTAATAATTCTACATACAGCTTCCTGGCATCTTCCAATTGCTTCGTAAGACAATGCTTGTTACCATGGCATTGGATGTCACACTCATCATCAAAATCATGTCCACATTTGTTGATATCATTTCTAATCCTTTCCTGTTTGCGGCCATTCTTTTGGTTTGTTGTCTTATCTTTACTTTCATCTTGCCTGTTTGTCTTCTTTCTTTCTGTCTCTGTAGCCTTTGGTTCTGGTTCTGGCTCCCTAAAATCAAATTTTCCACCATTCTCAGCTTCCTCAAAAACGCCATCATCATTATCAGCATAGAAATCTTTCCAGAAATCATACCAAGAATCTCCGTCTCTCTCTTCCCCAGGTAGTTTGATTTTTTTCAGCCATTTTCGTTGATGGTGTTTGCCATGTTTAAATTTCCCATTTACAAAACCTGGTCCATCTTCCCGACTTTGCTTCACTTGTTTAAGCCAATTCTTCCTGGTTTCTTTGAATCTGTACTCCCCAGTTTCTTTGTTGTACATTTTCTCTGTATGACTTTCACGTCTTGCTTCACCCGGGAGTCTGATGTTACTGATCCATCTCTTTTTACGTTTCTTAAACTTTCCATCTTTATCGGCTGAATCGCCGTGATGATGAGGAGTGTCTTTATTTCTGTTTCCTTTCTTCATGACATGTTCAACAGTGTTCTTGACACCTTTCCAGGTCGAATCCATGGTTTTCTTCAGTGTGTCCGTGACGGATTCAAGAGTGGAGCTGGTGTCTTCTCCATGGAGGATTTTACTGGAGTAGTTTTGCACTGACTGCCATGTTTTCTGGATACTCTTACCAACTTTAGTGACCTTTGACTTGAAATCGTCAGACGTTGTGTAGTTTTTCAGCTGCTGCCATGTCTGTGTCAGAGTATTAGACACTGAATACCAGGCAGATTTTGTCTTGTTGCTGATTTCTTCGAACTGCTCAGACTGAGACATATTCTGAATTTGCTCCAGTTGTTCTTTTAACATTTCATTGAGTGTTAAGACTGCTTCCTTGCTAGCATCTACATAGGACGTGAATTCCTCTGACTGCACAAAATCGTTGACTTTCTTCCACTGATCTCTGAGACTGTCTGTCAGGTTGTGAAATACATCACCACTACTGTTATAGTATTCAGACACTGTCTCTGTGAAGTTGGCTAGAGGGGTTTCATGTAGCGTCTTCATCGCATCATTGATGTCCACTGTCGGTAAGAACATACTGATACAGGTGAAGAAGCTCAGAGCAGGATCATCACTGTTTTCTCCATTGTCTTTGCTACTGTGCTCATTAACGAACAATCTTTTCCACATCTCTGCTCTACCATGGGCAAATGATAAATCTTTCTCAAGTTCTTGAACCCTCTGTTGACATGATAGGATTTCTGGTGTGATACTTGGTTGGTCAACGTCAGGTGTATCTTTAGCAGTCATCTGGTCCTCATTCAAAATGTGCGACTCCGACCCTACAGGGTCAATATTAACCTCAGTAGCTTCAACACCGCTATCTTCCATGCTGTACAACCCATTAATGTTTGGTTCAATAGAATGTACAAGCTCTTCCTCCCCAATCTCCTCATCTGATAGCACCACCTCATCAGACATTGAATCACTGACTGTGATATCGTCAATGATCTCAGGAATTGTATCAAGGAGTTCCGTGTCAACAGCTTTGGTCATCTCATCAGTTGAAAAATTTGGTTGATAGATTTGATCTGACTGTACACCAACGTTATCTCTGGATGGACACGACACTGGGACTTCCAGCAGTCTTGTGTCTGTCTGAGATACAGTGGTATCTTCTTGGATTTCTTGTTGTTTGATGTTTTGGTCTATGTCATCTTCAAAGTTATCTATGTCAGCTATATCATCATCTATGAGATTATCTTCTAGCGTGTCCACATGAATTGGGTTTCGAAATTGTTCAATAACATACGGTACAGAACTAGAATCAACATAATAATCAGTTTCGTCATTCAAGGTGTCCCCGATATTAGTTTCAGAATCATCATCAATCAGGACATCATCAGGTTCTGAATCTAAACTTTCTGTCATTGTTGAGCCTCTCCATGTCTGCTCATCATCTTGTGTTGTTTCCATACCATCACCATCAGATATTTTCAGTGTTATACTATTTTCAAAACCTGGAAACGGATCCAACATGAAGCTATCTAATTCATAATCATATTCTTGTATTTCGTCCTTCTCTAAACAAGTTAACAATTCATTCTGGAGTGACTTCAATCTGAGTATCTGTCCTTCTTGAACTCTCTTTTTTGAATGGGATTCGTTACTTGATCCTGTAACCAGATGAAAAGTATATTAGAATGGAATATTTTGTTTATTGATAATACATCACAATTTGATTATCAGAAAG
Source organism: Glandiceps talaboti (assembly GCF_964340395.1). Lineage (NCBI taxonomy): Eukaryota > Metazoa > Hemichordata > Enteropneusta > Spengelidae > Glandiceps > Glandiceps talaboti. The sequence goes on along the minus strand of NC_135560.1, from coordinate 8,562,920 downwards.
ATAAAGTGAATAGTCCGACCACTCTTTATAATAGACAACAGAATAGACCTGTTGCCAGTTCCCATCATGCATTGCTTGTCTCTCCATACAATGCCATGAATTATGTATGCACTGCACTGTGGGGTTTGCACACACTACTCAGGGAGATGGTTGTCACCTGACCATACCCTCGGTTTACCCTTAAAATCCACCTCTGTCATAAATGGTGTTTAGTCTTTGTTCTATAAAATCACTCATAATTGAAGAAGTCAACATGTCTGTTCATCATTTTGTGATGAGAATGTTATATCAAACGTAATATAAACAAAACAAGACTAACTATAATAACATAAGCAATGCTCTCGAGTGCAATGCATCTTGGAACCGGAAAATCTACTATTGGCCAAAAGTGAGGACCAGAATCATTTAGTTCATATTTTGTATCAAGTTTTCCCAACATTCAACTTACAAGGAAATATTGATGATAGTTTTCCTTCTTGTGTTAAGTATTAGGAACTCACAAAGTTCTTTCACACAGTCATGTTTTATTGACTGCTTCCTGTACTGCAATGCCGTTGGCACACGTAACTAAAAGTTGAACCCTCATCAAGGTGTCCTCATATGACGCTTTTTATAAAAAGTGGCAGAAAAAGTGAATACTATTTAAAGAAACTGGAGTATGGCGTATTGTTGTTTAAATGCCCATTGCTATAAAAGTGTGTAGATGTGTTTGTCATCTATAAAGCAATTTTTATAACTCACCTAGGTGGCAAACTTATTATTACTGGCCTAGGTGGCATTACATGTGTTTTCAGTGGACAGAGTAGCCCATGATTCAGACAATTTGACTACTTTGTCACTCTCTACTTATATTGTAGTCTGGTGCAGTATTTTAGTTAGCTATTCTGTACTCACACTGAAATGAATGAACAGAGATTTGTGGGTGACTTCAACTTACCAATAAAATGACCAATACCAAGTGCAATACCAGCAGTAACCACCAGTACTAGTACCCAATTGAGTTTGCTATTCAAACCATCGTCTCTGTAATGTCGATAGCGTCGTACACCAGGTTTGGTGACAATATCACCGGATTGAGTTGAGTAATTGTCTAGGATTGATACATCACTTTCATAGTCACTGCCATCATCGATATCATCAATACTATCTGGACTGTCCGGTCTGTCACAGGGATCATCACCACCTTCTACTGTCAAAAAAAAAATGGGAACTGTAAAAGTCTGAAGAATAGACGTATGGAAAAATGACTAAATGAACAGCTCAATTCAATTTAATGACACCACCCTGTGATTCAATCCCAGGTATATGCTAGACAGTAGTTGAAGCAAATTTAACTTGTCTGGTAGGAATAGAGGTAAAAGTAGTTAAGACACATGTAGTTGATTTGCTTCTACAATCAATCATTCTCTTCTTGCCTGGCTTTGTACCAAAATGTCCTAAAAATTGTAAAACTACTGTAAACCTGGAAATTTTCTCTGAAGCCTTATTTTAGCTTATTTCGCTGGAAAACAAAAACGCAAAAAAGGTTGTGACTAAAATGCCTTCTTGTACATGAACATAATGTACCAGTCTGGTTATTAGTGACAATCTTTGAGAACTAGCTGAAGACTGCAAAAATGCAGATTTTCTAGAAGTGAAAATATCTAGGTTTACAGTATACAGTTTTGAGCTTTATTTATTTACTATATTAAACTCTAATGACAAGTAGGGAATTGATTGGGCAATGTTTCTTTAGTGTTATGATGTTCAGTGACTAAAAAAGTTCTGAGATATATCAATTGCTCCCCTCAGAACAGACTCATTCCCTGGAAATATATAATGCAAGATGCTGCCATTACCCCCTCCCCTTCAGAAGATATAAAATATAAAATCCTAATCAAAAGATGCTCGCATTCCCACCTCTTAAATTGCTTACAGAAAGTGCAAAATCCTAACCAAAAGAAGCCTGCACACGTCCTTTCTCCCTCTTTAGAATTGCTTACAGAAAGTGTAAAATTCTAAACCAAATGATGCATGCATTCACCCCTCTCAGAACACCTTACACTCACAAGGTTAAGAATTATTTCTATGCATGATGTATGGTGAATACCGGTAAACATACAAATATTGATAATTATCACTAGTATACATGCATATCAGGCCATTAGTATCTCATTCTATGATTCTATTATAGTTGTGTGGTATGTGAGAAAAGCACAGCAGCAAGAAGACAACAGAAGCCAAAAAAACAGAACACAGGCAGCTACAAAATGTAATATAAATACACTGGTTTCACATGAACTTAAAATGATGTGTAACATCAAATGGGTTGCTATGACAACATAAATTTTATAAAAAACTATGAATATTTTATGCGTTACGGTTTCATGAAAGCATAGCATATGGATTAGAATGCACAGAATTGAACCAAGGCCTGAAATGCTGGATACAGTTTGAAGGGAAATTTTGAAAGATTGAGAAAGAATGGCCAGAACTGAAAGGGTGCAATGCATCACCCACACTACTACCTTTGACTGCCTTACGTGGTAAGAAACAAAAGTTGGACAGAGAAGACACTGCAGATGCATTTGTACCAGTTGATGCTGTAAGGATGTCCGAATGGCAGGCTGCACATGCACCGAGTTCTTCACACTGGATGTTGTTGGGTGGATCAATGCGTACATAGTCAGAGTCGGAACTACTACAACTGTCTTGGCGTAGGTATTTTGGTACAACAGAGATGGGAATCAATGGCGCGGCTGCATTGTCTGTGAATAAACCAAAATATGAAATTGATTAACAAATATTAATAAATATTAACAAATAACATGATTATAAAAATATAACTAGACAGTGATGAGTGTCAACTAATATATTTGATAATTTGTGGGCAAAACTTGTTGACAATACAGTTCCTATGAAGTTGGACAACCAATGACATTTAGAGTTACAACCAAGATCATAGTTTTGTGCGAAACACTCTGAATCCAACATCATTATTATAATTGACCCTGTCATTTGCTTTCCCTTTGACTCTGTCGCTTGATTGTAAGAATAGTTACACTCATATACTCATTCATCCATCCATCCATTCTTTATTAACTTAGAGATAACCTTGAGCATGATCATGTTACATGTGAAAGAACAAAATACAAAAGCAACTGCTCTAGCAGTTCTTGACTTTAGGTTGTTTACATACACATACACACATACACACACACACACACACACACACACACACACACACACACACACACACACACACACACATGACATTTCACCATGCCATTAGCACTACTGAACCTCAGTTCAGTTGTGCTAAAAACTAAAAAAGTGTTGCAAATAATGGGTTACACTCATTTAATTCTTAAAAAGAACGATTTTTTCACATGGTGGGAAAACCTAGAAGTGAAACTCATATCTGGACAATGATGACGCAATTGTGCATTCGGTCTCCACATACTTAAGACCCACAAAGCACATAATTACATATCTGATATGCTAATATCATTGTAATGAACAATCCTATATATGACATTTTCAACCACTAATATAGTGTGATGTTTATTTACAGCATTTTACTTTACTTTAATTTTAATGTATTATGTAACCACTTAGAACAGATACTGTTCATGGCTGCATTATGTAATGATTTGGGGTGGAATAAATAAAGATTCTGACAAATTAGTAAATGCTGTGATGAATACAAACAGTATAGGTATACTTATCTGAAATTTACAATTAGTGATTTACTTAACTTCAAATGAAACGATCCCTTATTTGAGATTGTTACATAAATATTAAAAATTCGTTAAAGTAACTTAATTGACGTTTAATTTACAATTATCATTTTATGTTTCAACTGCGTCTAGTAGGTTTGCAGCATACTATAATTCAAATATATAATTTAGAGGATATTACATAAAACTAATCTGATAGACAAATTTAATAAAACAAATTTTCTTTGATACTTTCAGATTGGATTACCTGGAGAGATAAAATATCAATAGCATAGCTGCATATCTAGTAAGATAATCTAGTTTTTAAAAGGTAACATATGTCTTTCGAATAAATAATTAAATTAGGTATACCGTGTCACTCGCTGACCTTTCAAGAGAAAACGGGTCACTAACATGGCAACCAAACAATGTTTTTGTTATAGTGGAATATATATATATATGAACCAGACAAGATTTTTCAAGTGCTGATTACTAGTTTGGGTTACCATAGCAACATACCCTACAAATGGTTAAATCATAGCTAGTCAATTTTAATAATCAATGAATTTCATTTCAGTGTTTTTGCTTAAGGCTTTGGGAACCCTTGTTAACTAAATGGGGCAAATCTGGTAAAACTGGCATAGTTTGTCATACAATTAATGTTGGGTGTGGAACCCTGTAAAATGACTGGGCAACTCTGGTAAATTTTATCTAATTATCACCCTAAAAAAAAAGCTTTTGAAGTGACATACTAGTAGTCTACATTTTTACTATCAAAGCAATCCTGTTTTTCCCCAAATAGTATTTACTTGTGTACAAACAAATAACCCTTGGGAGAAAGACAATTTTAATGTACACAATATATACATATTATGTGCTACATCCTGTTTTGAAACAAATCACACTGAACACAGCATGACAGAGTGGTTAAAATGAAACTGTGGCTGGTGTATTTTGTTTCAAATTAAAAGGTACCGAACAAATTGTAATAACGACTTTTTATATCATAAATGAATTTTTGATCCGGTGAATTATGATTCAATGAATTTTAGTAGTTGAAATAATATAAGTATATTTCAATATGATATAAAGGTAATCATCAAAGATAATAGAATGTGTCCCTTTAATGTCTAAAATGTTTAGACTGCATGTGTCCCTTTAATGTCTCTATGCTAATTACTGACTATATTTGATCTAAAATGTTTAGACTGCATGTGTCCCTTTAATGTCTCTATACTACAAAGACTGAATTTGATCTATGAACTTACTTTCATACAGTTCATCATCCTGTTCTTTTTTCTGAAAATGTTGAGTGTCATCTTTATTATCATCACTATCATCTGACATTTCATTATCTGCCATCATCATGTCAGTCAGTTCCTCCACTTCCCGGTCTTCAGGCTCACTCTTATCATCACTGTCTTCGTCTTCCTTCTCCATGACTAAGATTTCTGGCTCTGGTTCAACAACCTCATCTTCCATCTTAGCATCTACCACATCAAGTCTGCAGGTCGTGTCCTCTTTGTTTTCTGTGATGTTTTCATCTTTATCCTCCAGTACAACCAATACTTCTGGCTCTGTTTCCACTCCTTCATCTACAAGCTTTACTTCAATCACTTCACGTCTTGGAGATTCCTCTGTTGGCATTTCAAAATACTTGATTTCAGCCTTGATGGCATTTGTCGTTGCATCTCCTTCAGTTCTTTTTTCTTGCATAGGGCCACCATCTTTGTTTATGTCTCGACATCTTCCTGACTCAAACGTTTCTTGCTGTTGTTCTTCATCAACTCTTACAGCTCCTTTAACGTCATCTTTTTTATGATATCCCACAGCTCCATCCTCTGTTTCCAAGGTTACAAAATCAGATGATGACGTTTCACTTCCACTGCTGTTGTCCTGTGAATGTGACCAGGCCATATATTATGATCAATTTCATGAATTTATGATGATTGCCTTAGTCCCTCAAGCTAACTGAATATTAACAGGAGATTTCATCATAGCTTGCAAATGCTATTAAATTATGTACCAAGATAAACCCCAACATTTGAATACAACGGTCTTGGAGTACTACTATTATAGCGTTGACGCTATGGGGATTACATAGGAATAGTCTTTTGTTCTGTACCAAGTTTTTTCTATAGCTTTGCCAGACAACTGTTTTTCAAACACAAATTCTAACCCTTATCCAACATCTGTTTTATAAATAATACCAAACTGATTGCCTGAACTACACTTACGTAATCCAATCAAAACTTTAAAATGAAAACACTTGGGAAGGAAATTGGTCAAAAAAGTGTTGATTGAGATCTATTAGATTACCTGAATTTGACCATCTTGACTGACAAGGGTCCAATCAGTTAAGAACACTTCACTGTCACTAGAATTGGCAGACATGATGACATCTCATCCACTAAGGATGTGTTCACTGCACTCTAAATATTAGCAAGAAAAGATAAAACAGGATTGTTACAAATTGTAAATTACAAACAACACAAGAAAGATACCAATAATGCAATAAAATCTGTATTTTTTGATATCACAATCATCACAAACTGCAAATTTGAAATGGAACAAGAAAGGTAAGTAATAATACACATTATCACAATCATTAATATACTGAAAAAAAGAAAGAATTGCGTCTTCTGATAACACTGCCTCAGAAAATAGGGTAGGTAGGTCGAGATTTGACTTGATTTTATTTTATCTTTTTCATTGATTTTATTTTTGCTTTTACCCAAACACAAACAAAGTGTTGGTCAGAATTCATGTACCCCTTCTGTGATAATTTGATGAAATATGTACAGACATCACTAGGGAAAGAAAACAGACATGCCTGACAGTCAAGAAGACAAAGAATTCCTTATCTTATTGTCTTAAATGTTTTACAAAAATGTGTAGGGTTGGTGGCTTAAACTAGGGTGGTTGGGTTATGGGAAACACACAGTTCTTATTATTAGATTACATGTAAATTTCAAGTTAAATAAAGTTACATATCTATTGACATCATCACAAATTAATCATTTATAGAGAATGCAACCAAACTATCTTGGAATTTTAAGTGGAATATGACAATGATTTATATGCAACTACATATTTTCACCAATAGTAACTTTATATTTAGTAAATGGTACTACATATTTTTACCCATAGTGGATTTAGTAACTGGTATGGCAATGGTTTATATAGCTACATGTTTTCACCAATAGTAGATTTGGTAACTGGTATGGCAATGGTTTAAATACTAGCTATATATTTGTACCGATAATATAATAGTAAATGGTACTACATATTTTTACCCATAGTGGATTTAGTAACTGGTATGGCAATGGTTTATATAACTGTATATTTGTACCGTCGCAGTAATTGGTATGGGAATGGTTTAATGGTTTCTAGGCCCTCATATAAGGCAGGGTGCACAAACTGAAAGTTGTCAACCTACACGTGAAATCATCCTTTGGGTATCATTGGTTTTTGGCTTGTATAGAAACATTATGTCGTAGCTGTGAGATTTAGATGAGTTATTACCTTTGAACACTTGCTTGTAAAGAGCAGTTGGATTTATGAATATATAATGAGTATATATGAGATGGAATTTGCAGAAATATGTTACAAATGTTGTACTTTACAACAAAATCTCATGACAGGACCACAGACAAATGTTGGACTTTACGACAAAATCTCATGACAGGACCACAGACAAATGTTGTACTTTACGACAAATCTCATGACAGGACCACAGACAAATGTTGTACTTATGACAAAATCTCATGAAAACAAGTTGTGTTCAATGGTTCTTGTAGTAGGTCAAGCCACATGCTCGTTGGCCTACCCGCCAGAATTTTTGTCAGATAGTAGATACTTTGTACTTTGTCGACAAACAGCAATGTTACGGAATACAAACATTAAGGGGCCTGTGCTACAGGTGTATGTGTGTCTAAGTGACGAATTTGTATCTGTCACCCAGTGGGTGATACCAGCATTCTCATAGTACTTCCATGATCTCACCAATGTTAATTCATAATGACACTAGACTAGCTCTGAAAATATGTGCTCCGATATCGGTGCTCATATTTCCACTTGGCAAATTCACACCTTTGAGTGTCATTTCCAAAACATATAAATGCT